>NC_042970.1:20821638-21121638 GCF_901001165.1 Salmo trutta | reverse complement strand
TCGTACGGTAGGCTCGCATCACAGGGCAGCTCGCGTCTGGGTTTCCCTTTTGTAGTCTGTAATAGTTTTCGAGCCCTGCCACATCCGACGAGCGTCAGAGCCAGTGTAGTAGGATTCGATCATAATCCTGTGTTGACGCTTTGCTTGTTTGATGGTTTGTCTGAGGGCATAGCGGGATTTCTTATAAGCATCTGGATTAGTGTACCATTCCTTGAAAGCGGCAGCTCTAGCCTTTAGCTCGATGCGGATGTTGGCTGTAATCCATGGCTTCTGGTTGGGATATGTACGTACAGTCACTGTGGGGACGACATTGTCAATGCGCTTATTGATGAAGCCGATGACTTCATTGGAGCCATTGGATGAATCCCGGCACATATTCCAGTCTGGCTAGCAAAACAGTCCTGTAGCATAGCATCCGAGTCATCTGACCACTTCCGTATTGAACGAGTCACTGGTAATTCCTGCTTCTGTTTTTGCTTGTAAGCAGGAATCGGGAGGATAGAATTATGGTCAGATTTACCAATTGGAGGGCAGGGGAGAGCTTTGTATGCATCTCTGTGTGTGGAGTAAAGGTGGTCTAGGATTCTTTTCCCTGGTTGCAAATGTGACATGCTGGTAAAAATGTTGTAAAACTGATTTAAGTTTGCCTGCATTAAAGTCCATGGCCACTAGGAGCGCCGCTTCTGGGTGAGCATTTTCTTGTTTGCTTATGGCCTTAGTGCCAGCATCGGTCTGTGGTGACAAATAGACTGCTACGAATAATATAGATGAGAACTCTCTTGGTAGATAGTGTGGTCTACAGCTTATCATAAGGTACTCTACCTCAGGCGAGCAATACCTTGAGACTTCTTTTAATATTAGACATTGCGCACCATTGACAAAAAGACACACACCCTAGTCTTACCAGATGTGGCTTTTTCTCTGTTCTGCCGGTGCATTGAAAATCCCCCCAGCTCTATTTTGTCTGTGTCGACGTTCAGCCACGACTCAGTGAAACATAAGATATTACAGTTTTTAATGCCCCATTGGTGGGATAATCGTAATCGTAGGTCATCAATTTTACTTTCCAATGATTGCATGTTAGCAAGTAGAACGGATGGCAGTGGGAGTTTACTCGCTCGCCAACGAATTATCCAAAGGCAGCCCGACCTGCGCCCTCTTTTCCTCCGTCTTTTCTTCACGCAAATGACGGGGATTTGGGCCTGTTCCCGGGAAAGCAGTATATCCTTCTCGTCGGACTCGTTAAAGAAAAAAGATTCTTCCAGTTCGTGGTGAGTAATCTCTGTTCTGATGTCCAGCAGCAACATTATGTACAAAATAAGTTACAAGTGGGTCCAAGGTGTCTGGGGTGATGGTGTTGATGTGAGCCATGACCAGCCTTTCAAAGCATTTCATGGCTACAGATGTGAGTGACACGGAGCGATAGTCATTTTGCCAGGTTTCCTTGGTGTACTTGGGCACAGGGACTATGGTGATCTGCTTGAAACATGTAGGTATTACAGACTGGGTCAGGGAGAGGTTAAAAATGTCAGTGAAGCATACACTTTCCAACTGGTCAGTGAATACTCTGAGTACGTGTCCTGGTATTCCATCAGGCCCCGCATCCTTGTGAATATTAACCTGTTTAAAGGTCTTACACACATTGGCTACGGAGAGCAAGATCACACAGTCTTCCGGAACAGCTGGTGCTCTGATGCATAGTTCAGAGCAGAGTTTTTTTTTAGGGGGGGTAGATCAGCTTTAATATTGCAGATCAGTTGTGGCTTCCATTGATGTAATTGTCTGCTTAATTTCCAATACCCCATATATATATATATATATATATATATATATATACATTTATTTTTTTCCCCCCCAACCCTACCACCCCTCCCCTAATTGGAGTAAACTAATGGACAACAACACTTAGGTTTCTACTTCCATCTTATACATACTAAATACATTTTTCAGACACAGTATATTTTACAATAGTTACTGTATCTTTTGTTTGTTTTTAGTCCCATCCTTCAGCTACTCTCAACCTCGCCCATCTATCTCTGAAGACCATCCAGTTTTTATTTCTGTTTGCCTTCTATTTTTCAACTGTGCTGTGATGTTTCACAAAACTTCTGAACCTTTCTATTCTCATAGTTTCTACAGATTGTAAATTGAAAAATTTTAAGAGTATTATTATATTATTGATCAATTGACTATGACTTTTCAAATAACCATGCAGTGCTATTTGCAGAGTTAGCTCCAGGTAAATCATTTTAATTGAAAAACTTTTGAATCTGGCATCAGTTTGTGTATCAGTTCATAAACAATGTGCCATGGAATCGGAACATCGAAAATCTCTTCCCAACTATTTTGCAATCTATATGGCACAGCTGTCAATTTATTGGTCCTTAAATGCAGCTGGTATACTTTTTATTTATCACACCTTTAACCAATTTTGGTCTTTAATGCAGGGCCGACAGACAAGTTCCCTACTTTCCCCACCTTCCTTCTCTTCCATTTTTGCGGTAATGCTGCAATTAGTTGGTTGTAATTTTGGGTCGAGCAGACATTTCCATATATTTTTGTTAGCTGAATGTGTGTCATAACTTCACCAGTCCTATTTATGATATAATTTACAAAGATTATCATTTTTATCAATGAGTATATTTGAGTTTAACCATAATAATAGTTTTCTGGTGGATTAAACTGAAATTGCAACCAACTTTCTATGGCTTGTTTCATTTTCAAATAACCTGAAAGTAAGAGCTTGTAATCTGAATAAAGGGAAAAAGCCATTCTTGAACATGATGTGAGACATTGTTACTAATCTGCTAGAGAACCAGTTCAGATTTAAGTATAACTTTTGTAATACTGATGCCTTTAGTGACAGGTCTAATGCTTTGATATTTAATCATTTCTGCCCTCCGAATTCATATTCATTATATAAATGGGCCCGTTCAATTTTGGCTGGTTCAGTGTTGCTTGCCTCGAAGCGAGCATAGAAGGCATTTAGCTCGTCTGGTAGGCTCATTTCACTGGGCAGTTCGGCTGGATTTCCCTTTGAAATCTGTGATAGTTTGCAAGCCCTGCAACATCCAACGAGCGCCAGAACTGGCGTAGTAGGATTTGATCTTAGTCCTGTGTTGGCGCTTTGTATGTTAGATGGCTCGTTGGAGGTCGTAGTGGGATTTCTTATAAACGCCTGGATTAGTGTCCCACTCCTTGAAAGTGGCAGCTTTAGCCTTTAGCTCAGTGCGGATGTTGCCTGTAATCCATGGCTTCTGGTTGGGGTCTGTACGTATGGTCATGCGATTCTGTGTGTGGAGTAAAGATGATCTTGAGTTTTGTTGCCTCTAGTTGCAATGTGACATGCTGGTAAAAATGAGGTAAAAGGGATTTCAGTTTCCCTACAGTAAAATCATTGGCCACGAGAAGCGCCGCCTCTGGATGTGCATTTTCTGGTTTGCTTATGGCCCTATACAGTTTGAGTGCGGTCTTAGTGCCAACATCGGTTTGTGGTGGTAAATAGACAGCTACAAAACATTTGTGTGGTAAATAGTATGTTCTGCATTTTATCATGAGTTATTGTAACTCAGGCGAGCAAATATGTGATGCTTCCCTAAAATTAGAGATCGCACACCAATTGTTGTTGACAAATGGACACACCCCTCCTCCCTTCGTCTTACCTGAGGCTGCCGTCTTGACGATGCATAGAAAAACTAGGGAGATGTATATTATCCTTGTCCCCATTCAGCCATAACTCTAAGAAACATAGAATATTACCATTTTCCAGGTCCTGTTGATAGGATGGTCTCGAATGGAGCTCATCCAGTTTGTTCTCTAGTGACTGCACGTTCACCAATAGAACGGAGAGTACAGGTGGTTTATTAGCTTGAGGTTAGTGATCACTGTTCTGATGTCCAGAAGCTGTTTTCAGTCATAGGAAATTATGGCGGAGACACTGTACCAAAAAAAACTATGCTGGTATTTGCTTTATTTTGTCAGTTACCTGTATGTCATCTATTGACTGGTGGGCTTAGAAATGAATGAAAATATAATTTGTTCATAATTGTTCTGAATGAAAATCTTCTACTTCCTCAGGCTTTCCTTCAAGATGAAACTGCGAAGAAGAGGCTGGTCAAGTCCTACAAGCTCATGCTGGACTTCTACGGCATACAGCTGTCAAATGAAACAACAGGAAACGTGCGACGGGCAAATAACTGGTATAAGAGATTTGACAACCTGAACAGGTTAGCAATTTCTTCATTGGGTCATTTAACTGTTATTTTATAGTGATTGCGATACATAATAGCTACAATTTCAGTTTTCAAATGAACCTTCTGAGAATAACAGTATCCTTGTATTTTTGTTGTTCTTGTGTTTTCGTTCATGATAGAAACACACACAACAACCTGCGCATCACCCGCATCCTGAAGTGCCTGGGCACTCTGGGGTTCCCCCACTACCAGGCCCCACTGGTCCACTTCTTCTTGGAGGAAACTCTTGTCAAAGGCAACCTGTACAATGTGAAAGAGAGTGTGCTCAACTACTTCATATTCGCTGTTCGTGATAAGCAACAACGCAGGGAATTAGTTGAGTATGCCTACAAGCACTATGAGCCCAAACATGAGTTTGTGTGGTGCCCCAAGAAGATCCAGATGACTTTCTCAAATGGAGAAGAATTCTCAGATAATAAGCAAACAATGGCAGGCCATTACCAGCATGGTAACTACTTAGATGACAGAGATGTCAGTGACGACCTATCCATTCCTCCTGGTTCCATTCGGGACCCTGTTCCAAGATTAGTTTCCCCAAAAAATTGTGATTTGGCCCCTGAGCGTGCATCAATTAGGCATTATGAAGATGTTCCAAAGTATGTAGCTACTGGCTCTACAGGGCACTCACATACTGCCCAAGGTAATGTAAAGACTCGGTCCCCCACCAAAGATGTTTTAAATAATCAGGGAAATGAGAAAATAGAGAGTGCACCCACTAAAGATTCAGAAGGCAAGAACAATTCAGTGAAAGAGCCACTTAAAGAGGTTTCACTGAGTCAGTTAAAGACTGAATGCTCAGCAATTGAGCAATCTACTCAAGAGGTATCCCAGAGCCCGGATAAGACCACTGAGGGTCAAGCCATAGACCCATGTCCTAAAGACCCATCCCAGAGCCAGGTTCAGACCACTGAGGGTCAAGCCATAGACCCATGTCCTAAAGACCCATCCCAGAGCCAGGTTCAGACCACTGAGGGTCCAGCCATAGAGCTATCTCCTCATAAGGTACCCCGGAGCAAGGTTAATAAAGCCAGAACCAGAGATGCCCCAAAGAGCTGCCGTGCCAAAAAGCCTAGATTTGGGGAAATTACCAAAACAGTTTCGGAGAGCACCAGTAAAACGCCAAATAAGAATCCTCCTACCAGAGAAAAGCAATAGTATCTGGACATTAAACAGGTGTTTAATGTAACAGTGGAGATATGAATAAGATGAGTGTATTCATCCAAATAGGTAGATTGTGAAGCAACCAGAACCAGAGGGCATAAAAGCAAAGGGGAAGATTTTGATATTTTAATAAAGTATAATGAAATTATAATTTACTTATGTATACTTAGTATCAGTGGTGTAAAGTACTTAAGTAAAAATACTTTAAAGTAATACTGAAGTTGTTTTTTGGGGTATCTGTACTTTATTTTACAATTTATATTTTTACTTCACTACATTTTTACTCCACTACATTCCTAAAGAAAATAATGTACTTTTTACTCCATACATTTTCTATGACACCCAAAAGTACTCGTTACATTTGGAATGCTTAGCGGGACAGGAAAATGGTCCAATTCATGCACTTATCAAGAGAACATCCCTAGTCATCCCTACTGCCTCTGACTCACTAAACACACATGCTTGGTTTGTAAATGATGTCTGAGTGTTGGAGTGTGCCCCTGGCTATCTGTAAATGATGTCTGAGTGTTGGAGTGTGCCCCTTGCTATCTGTAAATGATGTCTGAGTGTTGGAGTGTGCCCCTGGCTATCTGTAAATAAAAACAGAAAAAAATGTCATGTTTCCGTCTGGTTTGCTTAATATAAGGAATTTGAAAGTATTTATATATTTTTGCAATTATATTTACTTTTGATACTTGAGTATATTTAAAACCAAATACTTTTAGAATTTTACTCAAGTAGTATTTTACTGATTTGACTTTCACTTTTACTTGAGTCATTTTCTATTAAGGTATCTTTACCTTTACTCAAGTATGACAATTGGGTACTATATTCACCACTGCTTACTGTAGGTATAAATAGCATAACCATTTAACAGTTTATAAAAAACAACAGCTCATTTTGTTAAATAGATATACACTGCTCAAAAAAATAAAGGGAACACTTAAACAACACAATGTAACTCCAAGTCAATCACACTTCTGTGAAATCAAACTGTCCACTTAGGAAGCAACACTGATTGACAATACATTTCACATGCTGTTGTGCAAATGGAATAGACAACAGGTGGAAATTATAGGCAATTAGCAAGACACCCCCAATAAAGGAGTGGTTCTGCAGGTAGTGACCACAGACCACTTCTCAGTTCCTATGCTTCCTGGCTGATGTTTTGGTCCCTTTTGAATGCTGGCGGTGCTTTCACTCTAGTGGTAGCATGAGATGGAGTCTACAACCCACACAAGTGGCTCAGGTAGTACAGCTCATCCAGGATGGCACATCAATGCGAGCTGTGGCAAGAAGGTTTGCTGTGTCTGTCAGCGTAGTGTCCAGAGCATGGAGGCACTACCAGGAGACGGGCCAGTACATCAGGAGACGTGGAGGAGACCGTAGGAGGGCAACAACCCAGCAGCAGGACCGCTACCTCCGCCTTTGTGCAAGGAGGAGCAGGAGGAGCACTGCCAGAGCCCTGCAAAATGACCTCCAGCAGGCCACAAATGTGCATGTGTCTGCTCAAACGGTCAGAAACAGACTCCATGAGGGTGGAATGAGGGCCCGACGTCCACAGGTGGGGGTTGTGCTTACAGCCCAACTCCGTGCAGGACGTTTGGCATTTGCCAGAGAACACCAAGATTGGCAAATTTGCCACTGGCGCCCTGTGCTCTTCACAGATGAAAGCAGGTTCACACTGAGCACATGTGACAGACGTGACAGAGTCTGGAGACGCCATGCAGAATGTTCTGATGCCTGCAACATCCTCCAGCATGACCGGTTTGGCGGTGGGTCAGTCATGGTGTGGGGTGGCATTTCTTTGGGGGGCCGCCAGAGGTAGCCTGACTGCCATTAGGTACCGAGATGAGATCCTCAGACCCCTTGTGAGACCATATGCTGGTGCGGTTGGCCCTGGGTTCCTCCTAATGCAAGACAATGCTAGACCTCATGTGGCTGGAGTGTGTCAGCAGTTCCTGCAAGAGGAAGGCATTGATGCTATGGACTGGCCCGCCCGTTCCCCAGACCTGAATCCACATCTGGGACATCATGTCTCGCTCCATCCACCAACGCCACGTTGCACCACAGACTGTCCAGGAGTTGGCGGATGCTTTAGTCCAGGTCTGGGAGGAGATCCCTCAGGAGACCATCCGCCACCTCATCAGGAGCATGCCCAGGCGTTGTAGGGAGGTCATACAGGCACGTGGAGGCCACACACACTACTGAGCCTCATTTTGACTTGTTTTAAGGACATTACATCAAAGTTGAATCAGCCTGTAGTGTGGTTTTCCACTTTCATTTTGAGTGTGACTCCAAATCCAGACCTCCATGGGTTGATAAATTGGATTTCCATTGATTATTTTTGTGTGATTTTGTTTTCAGCACATTCAACTATGTCAAGAAAAAAGTATTTAATAAGATTATTTCATTCATTCAGATCTAGGATGTGTTATTTTAGTGTTCCCTTTATTTTTTTGAGCAGTGTATATTTTATTACCGGTAACTATCTTGGTAGAACTGTGTGATCTGGGCCTGGATTCCCAAAAGCATTTTAAGGCTGAGGTCATCCTTCGTAGGACCATCGTTAAATCTCAGAGCTGTTTCCCAAAACCATTGTTATTAATGTTGCACTTGAAAACGGTTGTAATCTAATGCCTGCCTCAGACCACCCGTAGAACAGCTAAGTGCGTCGCTAGATGCTTTTTTGCCCTCCCGCGTCACTTTATACAGAGATCTCCACTAAACATAGAAACAAATGGTTTATCCATCAATTTCAGAACAAAGTTGACTACACATACAACGTTGTCAATGTGTTTGCAATTAACACACAAGCAACGTATAAAAAGATCGCTGCCTTTCTTTCGATCCTATCAGTATCGACACATGCTCCAAAGACCACTAGCGAACGTTCTTTCTGCAAACATTCTTACTGCATGGGGTTTTGGAAAACGCGTGATGCATCTTTGTCAGTTGTAGGCAAGATACATCATTAAAACACTTGTAAACCTAAATTCCATTGCTATCGGGAAACCAGGCCCTGGTCAGTCACTGTTTTTAATGATCATTCTTGCTTGCCTTTTTGGAGGGTAACTTCACCACTTTTCAACCTCATTTTCATTATCTCCACCACAACACCAGTGTCAACGTATGTTTAAAAAAAAATTAAAAAGGAGCATTTCTAAGTTTTGTAGGAAAAAAATATTAAGCTACCAGATGACATGAAAAGTTAAAACATTTTAAAAACTGATTTTCAAACACTGACATTTGCGGTGACGCCCTCGGGCTGGAAACTACGCAGGTTTTTCAAATCACTTTTTTACTTTTACTCCTACCCTGTGAGTCAGAAGCCTTTTTTTAAACCACATACCATAGAAATGCACTCTTTTCACATATGTAGACACTGGTTTGATGCTGGAGATAAGGTTGAAAAATGTCAGAATTGCCCTTTAAGAGATATCACATACATTCTGTTTAAAATAGGCTGCAGGTGCCTTAAAAAGTATGTGCCTGCCATTTTAGAATTGTGAATGATGTATAAACTGAGCCCATATGTTCTAAATCTCTCTTTTCAGCCTCTGAGGTGAGGTGTAAATCAGACATCTTCCTGTTCTCAATATTCTGGAAGAATTATACTGGCATCCTCTAAAAATAATTCGGAAAATGGAATAAGCATAATGTACACTTCTGTTCACTATTCTCTAAATCAATCATTAGCCAATCTACATTGCTTTTGTTTGTCTGATTACATAAAACTGCTTTTGGTTACATGTCTCCAAATCACACGTGCATCCAAATGTTGCATTGGATCGGACTCAATTTGGTGTGAGTAGCAGGTAGCAAGCCAAGGCTCAGGGCAATTGTCCTGCAGTGGATGTACCGGACATTGATCTACATGCAACTCAAATCAATAAAATAATCTGTTAGTCTAAAATAATCTGTTAGACAATACCCATTAATGACAAAGAGATATGTAGTCAAAGTAGGTTTAATTGGCCAAGTTTAAACAAAATCAGGACATTTCAACTGTTAACTGTAATTAGCAACACTATAGATACAACCATTCAGTGCTTGACTGATGAACATACAAGCACATACTGTCATATACGTTAGACATATACGTTAGACTATAGCAATCAATGTGTTTCCTCAATTCTCACATTATCCATTCCAGATATATGGCTTATAATTTCTCTACTTAGAAAAATGTGAATAAAAACATACCAGTATATACACAAATATCTACATTACAAGGAAGGGAGTTAATGAGTTACTTTCATGTGATTATTGTACCACGTGAAGGTACTTTGACAGGAGAAAGGTAGATGTAATATATAAATTACATGGTATCATACTTAAGACCACAAAATTAGTTTCTTTAAATGTGTTAAAATGTATAAAATGGCAAAAGGAATACAAAAATGTGTAGACCTTTCAACTACAAGAGCATTCACAATAATGCCTATTTACATGTACAGTTATGATGCTGAAAGTGAAAGTCACAGGGTGATTGGGTTACTACAGAGAAAAGTGGTCCACAGAAGTAAGACATTATGATGTGTTTTTATCACTTTCCACCTCTGCAGGTTTATCATTCTCCTTTGGGACATAAGATTTGTTTGATTCTTTTTTGTCTTCTCTCTTTTCTTTGCTCTTGCTCCTGTCCCGGCGGTCTCGGTCTTTGTCCCTTTCTCGGTCCCGTGCTCTGTCTCTGTCGTTTTCTCTCCTGTCAGGCTCTCTCTCCCTGCCTCTGTCCCGGTCTCTGCTCCTGTCTCTTTTCCTTTCTCTGTCTCTCTCTCGGTCTCTGTTCCTGGCTCTCTCTCGGTCGTAGTCTCTCCTGTCAGGCTCTCTCCCCCTAACTCTGTCCCTTTCTCGGTCACGGTCTCTCTCCCTGTCCTTCCTCTTGTCTGTCTCTTGATTCCTATGCCCGTCTCCCTCTGGAGCCCTGTGCCCGTCTCCCTCTGGAGCCCTGTGCCGCTCTCCCTCTGGAGCCCTGTGCCCGTCTCCCTCTGGAGCCCTGTGCCCGTCTCCCTCTGGAGCCCTGTGCCCGTCTCCCTCTGGAGCCCTGTGCCCGTCTCCCTCTGGAGCCCTGTGCCCGTCTCCCTCTGGAGCCCTGTGCCCGTCTCCCTCTGGAGCCCTGTGCCGCTCTCCCTCTGGAGCCCTGTGCCGCTCTCCCTCTGGAGACCTGTGCCGCTCTCCCTCTGGAGCCCTGTGCCGCTCTCCCTCTGGAGCCCTGTGCCGCTCTCCCTCTGGAGCCCTGTGCCGCTCTCCCTCTGGAGCCCTGTGCCGCTCTCCCTCTGGAGCCCTGTGCCCGTCTCCCTCTGGAGCCCTGTGCCGCTCTCCCTCTGGAGCCCTGTGCCGCTCTCCCTCTGGAGCCCTGTGCCGCTCTCCCTCTGGAGCCCTGTGCCGCTCTCCCTCTGGAGCCCTGTGCCGCTCTCCCTCTGGAACCCTGTGCCGCTCTCCCTCTGGAACCCTGTGCCGCTCTCCCGCCCTCCCTCTGCTGCGGTCTCTCTCCCGGCTGCGTTCCCTCTCTCCTCGGTCTCTCTCCCTGCCTCTGTCCCTCTCCCGGCTCCAGCGCTTGCCCTGGATCCTGTCCCATGGCCTGGCCCCTTGGGGCCCCTCACGGTCCCTCTCTCTCCTGCGGTCCTCAGACAGATCCTTCTGCCTTTCCGACAACCCAGAGGAAACAGGGATTGGCTCCCGGTCTTTGTGGCCACCCTCAAGCCGACTGGCACTGTCTCCACCGCGGGGCTCTGAGCCCTCTCTAGTGGAGCTGCTCCTTCTCATGTCAGGCGAGTGTCGTCGCCAGTGGTCATCCCTGTGGGACTCTGGGCTGTGGCCCCCCATGCGGTTTGGTAGAGGTATGGGGCCCTCTGGAGGGGTCGGGAGCAGTGGCCCACTGTGGCGGGTTGGTCTTAAGTCAACTGGATTGTCAAGTCGAAACCGGTCAGGTCCTCCGAAATGCTGAGGTGGGCCCCCCCAGTGGTCTTGAGGGTGTCTCTGGTCATCATAAGATCCCCTGTGTGGTGGTGGGGAGGGTGCTCTAGAGTCCCGAAACTGGTTAGGTGGATGGAAACGCTGTTCACCCACATCTCCACTGGGAGGCGCGCCTCTCCGCCCCTCATACTGGTAGTGTGGAGGTCCTCTGTAAGAGGGGCCTGGTGGGGGAGCCTGGTTGTCTTTGTACATGTGTGGAGGGGTCTGACCCTGGTGATGGTCCATGCTCTGCTGGTAGGAACCAACACTGGCATTGTTGTACTGATCTACAGGGGCTCTTGGTGGGTCGATCATGGGTGCTTGGGACCCATGATCCCCAAAATGAGAAGGCGGAGGACCTCTAGGTCCGGGGAAGTGGGATGGAGGGGGTCCTCTGTTGTCAAAGTGGCCTGGGGGAGGCCCTGTGAAGGGAGGAGGGGGGCCTCTGGGTCCAGGGAAGTTGAATGGAGGAGGGGGTCCAGTGAACCTTGCTTGAGCTAGACCATTTTGCCCATCAAAAGTAGGAGGTGGGGGAAGGCCATGGCCCTCTATGAACTGGACTGAAGGTGGGCCTTGCTGCCCCGTGTGCTGGGGAGCCAGGGAACCCATGGGGGAATTGAACATCTGGGGAGGTGGAGCTCTCTGGCCCATCGGCTGGAATGGAGGGTGTCCTCCACTCATGGTCTGGAGTGGAGGTCCAAGGGGTGCCTCATACTGCTGCTGAGAGCCACCCCACTGGTTCTGATAGGGAGGGTAAGCAGCAGGAGTTGGCCCATACTGAGAGTACTGAGACTGGTCACTCTCCACTTGCATGGGTGAAGGAACCGGTATGGGTGGAGGTCTCTGCATAGGTAGAGAGCCTGACAAGGAAGGAATACTCTGCATGGGTGGTGGCCCAAGCATTGGAGGTGGACCCTGCATCGGTGGGGGTCCAAGGTGGGGTGGGAAGGTGGCTGTAGGAGGAATGTCAGGAGGAGCTCCATAGCCCATGTAGCCTGATGTTTCCATGTGTAACATGTGGGAGGATTGGGTGTCCACCGGGGTGGAGCTATCCTGGGTGACATTCTGAGACAGTACATTAATTGTAGGTGAAGCTGAGGAGTTGTTGTTTGCGGACATCTTGAAGTAGCCAGAGGACGTAGACTCTTGACTGTTCTGCTCAGAATTAGAAATCTCTCCTGTCTTTAAAATGCTGGCTGCATTTGGCCAAATACTGTATTTGTCAAAGTCACTCTTGGTTGGGTCGACTTCCTCCGATTCCACAGTTTGTTTCTCCACGTAATTGACCTCCATATCAGGTTCTACACGCTCACCTAACAGGGGAATGGACTCCTCTGTTGTGTCTGATTCCAGGAAGGGAAGAGATTCTGTTATAACCTCTTCTTGGGACAGTGGTGTTTCTGGTTCTTGGACATCAGTCTGTGGTGGTTGCATGGTGGCTGAGACAGGAGCAGGAAGAGGTGTCTCTTCTTTTTCTATTGAGTCTGAGGTTAGCCTCCTGGGGTCCCTACTCGGCCTGGGGTCCCTGCTCTGCCTTGGGTCCCTTCTCTGGTTAATCAAAGGAGCGGCAGCAGAGGAGGATTTCATCAACTCATCAACCTTTTTTCCCAGCTGCAGGAGCTGACTGTTGGCCAGTAGGGATGGCTGTGAGATCAAGCTATCAATGACTGAGAACGAGGCAGCTGATGTCCCTGTGGTTGACCCTGGTTGGTGGATGGATTCCTCCTGCTCCTCAAGCTGACGTTTCTGCTCCTCAATCTGTTTGTTGAGATCCTCCAGCATTTTCTGCTGTTCGGTCAGACCTCCAGGTGCGGCCCTGGCTTGACCAGGGACATCAGTCCTGACCTCCTCAAAGATGGTGTCATCCTCCGGATCATAGGCCACATCGTCTAGATCCGTAGCCTCTGGCTGCTTGATGACCTCAGGTTCTTTAACTAACTTCTGGGGTGCTCCATAGCCCATACCTGGGTCATACTCCTCCTCTGGGTCATATGGTCGGTCATCCTCATCCACCTGCTTCTCCTTAGAAATCTGTCCAAACTGCTGAACGATGGGATCAAGCAGAGTAGCAGGGCCGGCTGAGACGTCAACAGCACCATGCTCAGAAGGGGACAAGGACGCCTCAGAGTCATGCATCTTGTTCCCAAACAAAGTCTTCAGGATGGTCTGAAGGGGGGTGGCATTGGTAGCAGAGGACAGAGCAGAGCTGGAGGAAGGTGACTCTCTGCCTGTAGCAGGGGCTTTGACAGAAGACAGGAAGGACAGCACTGATGAGGCTGCCATGGAGGTGGATGAGGTCTCTGAGGAGCTGAGAGAGGGAGGTGTACCTGGGGGGGATGTGTTGAAGGGAAGATCTTGGGTGTACCGCAAGGCTTTCTCTGCTTTCACTTCAGCCTTGATGGCCGAGGATGGTTTTGGAAGGCCTGTGTCATCTAGGTCTCTGATTTGGGTCATGGAACGCTTCTCTTCAGTCTCAAAGGAGGCTACAGCACGCTTCTTGTCCTTCTGGCAGATCACCAAGCCGAGGAGGAGGTTAGGGCGCGCTGGCTCAAGACCTACAAGACAGAAAGGTAAAATAATGAAAATGGAATAAAAACATATGTATCCACTCACATACTTGCATATATCAACTAGATTCAAGAAACATTTCCAGAGACGGTGAAATGATAACAGTGAAACAATAGCTTATTTCAAACACCCCCTGATATGACAGCAACATAGGATTTCAAAAACAGATCACAAAAAAGTGTTGATTTAAATTCACAAGCTGTGGTCTTCACGTTCCATTTTGAATTGTTTAAACATTCAATAACATGAGCAAACAATGCCACCTGTATAATCAGGTAAAAGTATAACCATTAAATTATAATATGAATGTGTCAAAATAATATAAAACAAGAATTGTAGGCCACAGACAACCTTTATAAAAGTAGTAAGAATCATCACACTGCTGAACAGTCAAACTCCCCATCATACTTTGAGAAATGTGACTGTCTAATGCAGTGCACAGACTACATGTTCCTGTCTGATCAAACAACCTCATCACCCTTCAAAGTTACACAAACACTCACATTCACCAGTTTCAAAAAGCTTTTCATCTTGTTAGATTGTCATTAGTATGCATTCTCATGAAGTCACTTGTAAATAAGTGGACATTTCCACATATTCTTTATGATGCCATATAAAAAAGACTATATATTTGTTGTAGAGTGCAGTCCATTCAGCTTATGTTTTTAATGACACATACCAACCCAACCTCTGCTGACAAACTAAATGGATGTGTGTTTCTTGATTCTTAAATTCAGTCTGACAAGTGGTTGAAAGCCATAGATTATTCTTGTCCTTAATCTTCTTGAAAACAGCAACATGAGTGGGCCAATCTCTGTCCAAGGCTCACTGAGCTGGACCTCTCTCAGGATAACTTACCATGGCTCCCCAGGCATTCAGTTTGTGGTATGGGATGGGCTAGGTGCAGGTCAGGTGCTGCCGCTTCAGTTATGACATGTAAGTACTGGAGATCCACTAACGCAGTAGACCAAGTTGCAGTGTAGAACACTTTAAATGTAACATGCTGTGGCAGATGTCATTTTCAGAAACAACATCATTACCCAAACAATTTTCACTGGAGTATCTACAGTGCAGAGTATAAGGTGAGCCTTAAAAACAACAGGCTGAGACTGACATCTAAGGTGGCACCAACCTGTGATGCACAACATCCTTTATTTAAGACAGACATGTGATACAAGATAATATACACAAAGTACACAGAGCGCACAGAAAAAGTACAGAGGGATGGTCATGGAGGAAGGCAACAACAAAAGCACATGATCGCCCCCTACAGTGTATATCGTAAATCAACTTCATGAAACAAGCTCTCATTTCACACAGAACAAAACTAACTAACAAAACCCTGAAGATACCACTCAGAAAAAAACTATAGACTGACATCATTACTAACTTAATTGTGTTCAGGCATATTGACACATCATAATGGAACCCGTGTGTGGATTATCAGAGGCCACTGTGTCTCCCTGCAGATGCTTACCTGGCCCATCGAAGGGTAACAGTTTGGAGGGCAGAGGGTCCTTGGCACTCAATGGGATGAGGTACAGGTCTTTGATGCGTCGGTTGTTGTTGGCGACCACTCCAAAGCGCTTCCTGCTACTGAAATAAGAGAAGAGAGAGACATAGGCCACCTCCTCTTCCTCTGTGGCTGGATGGAACCGGATCAGACACAGCTCCTGGGGACAGGGCAAACCCAAAAGAGAGAAGTGTGACCTTAGGGTCCTCAACCAAGAAGTAGGTTGTGTATAAATACCTCATGGTGAACAGCTTTACCTTGGACAGAGACGTTTTTAGTTTCCCCACATAGTCCCACACGGTGCTGGGGGAGATTCGGCCTCCGATGTGGATGGTGTCAGGTAGATCCTGTACAGGAGTAACAATGTCACCTTTGTGTTGAACTCTGATGACATTATTACCACATCTATTCACAACCAGATCAAACAAGTAATACATGTATTCTGGTCAAAATTGAGTTCAAATTTCACTATGATTAAAATATAACAGCTGTCATGTCAGTCTCTGAGTTATTAGTTCGACAATGTGTTTTTTCTTAGCTCACGTAAAAAGAACTACAACTACCATTGACCTACATTTTTTTCAAACAAATGAATAACCAACCTCTTTCAGGTGCTCAAAGGTTCCTGAGACCAGGTATGCTTTAGTGACAAACTTAGCCACGGTGTGCATGTTGACGAATCCTTTCCACATCATCTCCTGACTATGGAGGAAGATGGCGGTCTCACCCTCTGGAGGAGGCTCTGACGAGGCAGCTTTCTGCATGACGGGCCTGGGGATGGAGGGTGGAGGAGCCGGGGGCATGGGGAGGGGCCCCTTAGGCACCACCTCCATCACTACAACCGGAGCAGGCTCTGCTGGGATAGGTCTTGAATAGGTATCTGTTGGAATGGGTCTTGAATAGGTATCTGTTGAGATTGGTGCCACCATGGAGGTGTCTGGGGCTGAGTGGGTGACCGTCACTCCAGAGCTGTGTCTTGCCATGCGGGGATCTCTGCGGGTGATGC
The DNA here is from genome assembly GCF_901001165.1 of Salmo trutta. Lineage (NCBI taxonomy): Eukaryota > Metazoa > Chordata > Actinopteri > Salmoniformes > Salmonidae > Salmo > Salmo trutta. Next base: position 21,105,179 of record NC_042970.1, on the reverse strand, counting down.
TGACAGAGGAGACGGCTGGTATGGTGACAGGGGCTGGGGTCTGGGGTGGAGGTAACATGATGCTTGCGTCCTCATGGTAGGGCAGGGGCTCAGGGACTGGCGTCTCACTGCCGGGATAATTGACCGGGGCACGTTCACCTGAGGAGGACCTGGGCAAGCGCCTCACCTCTTGCCTCACCTCGGGCTTCTTGGAGAGTTTGGCCTTCTTGGCTGCTGGTTCATCGTCTGCAGACTTCTGGCCTGGAAGAGAGGAAACAGAGGCTACTTAAACCTTCAAATCCACCAAGTGAAGCATGGGGTAATAGAAATTAAGATATTTCCTCAGATCTTTGAGGGACATATGCCACCGTTTCTTACATACCATCAAAACGCTTCACCTCTCATTCTTTTCATTCATTTTTACCTGTACAGATTTTGCAGTTGAGGTCAAAGAGGTGGGCCCTGTGTTCAGCCGTGGTGTCCCGCATCATGCTGAAGATATCTGGCAGGGCACTGCCACTCCTCACCCCAGCCTGAACTGAGCCAGAGAAGGGAGTGGAGCCAGCTTCCTCTTGTTCCTGAACACATTGGAAAAGAGACCAGAGAGATAGTCAAATCTACAAACTGACCTTCAATGGATTCTCAAAATAGCACATAAAACCATAGCCAAATCTGATGAGGGCCTGAATACCAAAATTATTCTAAGCAACCATTTGTTGTATGGCAATAAAGTTCTGATACATGAATCATTAGATCAACTGTAAAATGATAGCTACATTTATGCACAGTGGGTGTGATTTGAGTAAAGCAAGGCTGCGGGGCAGATGGCAATGAGCTTCAGTAGGACAAAGGGACAGTTTAAAGAAGGATAGGACAGGTTGGTAAGATAATTCAACTGTAAAACCACAATATATTACCCAAATGTTAGCCACCCAGCATAGCATGGTTCCAGTCTTATGCAGGGAAAATGAAGATGAAAGACAAAACCACCACTTACTGCAGCAGATGCCATGCGAGGAGATGGGGAGGTGCCAGAGATACATACATCTCCATCAGACATTGGAGGAGCGTCCTCCATGTCCACATCATGGGGGCCAGCATCCTGCCTATGGCTCGATTTGGACTGCCCTGTCTGGGATCTAGCGCTGGGAGCCTATGGGATAAAACGTAGGTCATCAACTTAGTGTCTGTAGCAATAAAGGGAATATAAGGCTAGTTGTGATATTTAGTTGCACAATCAATGAAATTCCAAGTATTGCTCTGGTCATAGAATTATTGGTTTCCATTATCATGTTCTCTTACCTCAGTGGTGTCAGGCTTCCTCCACTCTGAGATCTCTTTGGAGAGCAGCTCATCTGCACTCAGCCTCACCAGCCTGAAGGGGCTGACCTCTCCCCAGACCACCCTGTAGAAAAGGCCCTGAGACAAGCACAACACGCTGTCATTCACATCATTCTAGGTCTGGTAGGCTGCGCATCTGGGTTGGAGTGAACTTCCAATATTCAGCAGATTCATTTAAATCCAATTCATGACTCACAATCAATTCATGTTGTAAGTGAATTTACCCACATACCAACAACGCATTACTATAATATAGAAAGACAGTTTGTCATTAAAATGCACATGGCTTTCCAACATTCAGCATATTTGATTCAGCATACACAACTTATCGCTTGACTAGTCTCTTCTGCAGACACAAAAGAGCCCAAGTCAGTGTTTCTGTGGACTGACCTTGTTTTTGGGGTCCTTCAGGTTGAACATGAGGCCCCTGTACTTGTTCTTGTACTTGCTGTCCGTGCACAAGCAGAGGTTGAACATCTCTTTCTCAATGTTGACAGCCAGTTTTCCCACCTCGTTCTCAGACATATTCAAATCATCACTGTCACTCACCCTGGTGGAACAATGAGATACAACTCACATTTAGAGCTCATTTCAGGCAAATCTATTTCCCATTGGCCTACAACAATCTTATTCTCTTAGAAATATAAACATTCAGATGAATGACCTTAGGTACATGAAGCTCACAAAACAATAGAAACTATTCTCTCCAATAAACGTATGGGTACACACCTCTTGTATAGGATGTCTGTGAGCGAGCGGCGGATGTTCTGTCTCATCTGGTTGTTGGGCGGAGCCGTCGGGCACATCATGGAAGGTGCTAAAGTGGCTGGATCAGGGCGTCGGGAGGAGGGGGCTGGTGAGGACGGGATTCTGGACGGACTACGGCCTAAGGAGTCTCTCTGCTGGGGCTGGGGCTGCTTCTTAGGGATGGTAAAGCTGGACTTGCCGACCCTCAGGGCCCCTGTGACGTGATGTCGTGGGGCGTCTAGAGAGCCAGGGGCAGAAGGGGTCAGGACAGCAGGTGGTGGTGGTAGTTTCTTGGATTTGGTTGTTTTGCTAGGAGGGGGATATGGTTGTTTCTTTGGTGCCTTAGCACTGCTGACTGGAGTTGCTGGTTTGTTGCGTCTGGTGTATATCTTTAATACTTTGGGGCCAGGAGACTTCTTTCCTCCTTTGAGTGGCATTGTAGAAGCAGGAGACTTCTTCTCAGGGGGGGTTGGTTCCTTCTCACTCTGGTCCTCTTCACTCTCCTTTTCAGGAGCTGCGGAGGATAAAACAACTTATTTTAAACTTAAGTACAAACAGTATGTGAACCATCATAAACATAAGGTCAAGTAAATAGAATTCAGAATTTAGGACATGTAGGAACATTCAATGTGATCTTGGGGTGGTGTAAGATATCCCCACTTAGATTCACTTAATCACTGACTGTCAGACAGCATCTGACCAGAATGCATACAAAAAACACCAAATGTTGGTGATTTGAAGACAGGACCTCCTCTCTTTGTTGGATGTAGAAATAAATACCTTGACATTAGAAACACAAAATAAACCTGGTTAAATACTCTTTCCACACACTGAAAAAGCCAACAATATGCACACATACAACAATGGGTTGAATTAATATAAAAACAGAAAGTTAGAACGTAGAAATCTCCATTATTCTCCGGCAAAAATGTATCGCCATCATGTTGGCGTTGCAATTTGAATCCTCTTAACATCAGTTGAAATGGTGGTAATCCTTTTCATGAAGAATGTCAGCAAGACTCAACACTTCAGTCTTATCAGAAAGGATGAGCTGGCTAAATCCTCACAGGCCTGACTACTAAGCAACAGTGCTCTCTGATATGAATGGTGCCTGCATAACCAACATTTTACATCCGTTCCTGAGCTACAGCTCTGGATCCCAATCAACAACCCATTAGATCAGAACAGATACTAGTTGTGTCCAAAGACACCCTGTCTAGAAAGTCACTGGGTAAAGGGGTTTCTCCCTTTGTCTGGTCTTTGAAGATCCCACCAGTTGACCCACTATCAAGTGGGCCAAAACAACCAATGTTTCCCAAAAGTTCAACTGAACTTGGAACTTACCATGTCAAGGAAAATAATGTCTGAACATTATATATCTTCATACTACCCACCTAAAATCGGATATGTTCACCACAGAAAGTAGAGCTGTGAAGCTAGCAAAGCTAGCAAACAAAACAGTGTAGTGATGTCCTAACATCATCTACCTTCAGGGGTACACGCATTTAATGAGAATTCAATAAAGACTAAATATGTATTGTCAAGGAATATTATCAACCTCAACAATTCAATAAAAACTATTCAAGATCAATGCAACATCTTCCACAGACATGGGTTGTGCATACTAGCTCAAATAAAATGTGTATGACCATGTCAAAATATGTACATCTATATTAGTTATAGCTTTGTTAAAGCAAATTAAGCTTTTCTGCCATGTCTGTATTGCTCATTACCAAAGTATGAGAATTTGGGATGTACATGCAAAACGGCAATACCCGAGTGCCATCAAGAGAAAATGTTACTGCCATCACCAACTACACAATTACTAATTGATCCAGAGAAACAATTTCGAGTTGACTGATTTGTACCAAAAAATATAGATCTCGTTGTCAAACAATAAAAATGTCATAATCAGAACTTGTATGTCTGCAAAATAAGATATTACAGATCAGAAGATATAGACATGTGAGCATCCCTCAAGGTCGAGAGTAACAGACAGCTGGTATTATGGTGGATAAGATGGTTCCTGAGAGCGTGAACTACCAAATACCTTGTGACTGCACTCACACTCCAAAATCCCACAACCTGTAATATCTGCCTTCTTAAGTAACCTGGATAAAGCTAGGAACCAAAGCAGAGTTCCTCATAGTGAACAATACACTCAATTGTCCCTAAATATATATTTCATATATTTTCATATCAGTAAATCAGAAGTGTGGTATAACTTTTAGGTGACAACAGTCTGCCCCCCTGCTCTTTATGTATAGTTTATGAGGACTCTGGTCTTCCACTCTTCTTGTGCAGTCATTCTAATACTTCTGTGCTCCTGTGTCTTCAGCTGGTCTTGTCTCAGTAGAAGAAACTATAGATTTCCTGTCCCAGCTGTTCGCCAGTCTGTCCGCTTCAGACTTGCACTTCCTCCTGGCACGGTGTAGATCTGTGGCACATGCTGACAGAGCAACTGGCCAGGACATCCCCATTAATCCAAGACCTCTCCCATAATCAATCAAGGCATCCAAAATCTGTCTTAACACCTTTTATTTTATTGCCAGTGTCGCAGAGGGAGTTTGGATGCATGACATTCAATATGAATAATAATGCAAACTATTTGAAAAACCAGCACGTTATTCACAAAACTAATAGTGAATACTTCCTTGGCTGCGCTGAAGAGACATGGCTGAATTAAATCTGCAGTGAGCTGTATTTCTGTATTGTCCACTGTATAAATCCAGGGATAAAAAGTCACAGACCTACCTGCTGGAGAGAAGAGGGAGGGACTGCCTTCAGATGAACAGCAGCTTTGGCAAGAGGAGCACGTGGAGATACTCACACGCACCACATGGATGCCAACACACACACAGCATACAGTAACCTAGGATTTATATGAATCTACACAAGTAATCCCCAACCATTGCTTTGTTCATGGTTACTGATTTTCTTTTTAACAATAGGGTTTTCAAAATAAATCCTAAAATACTTATCTTTGTATCCATTCATTGCAATGTGTACTTACCCACTCTGCATACCTGACTAAGTAACCAGGCCCTGGCAACATACTCAGAATACATTTGGGGACCCAATGTCATTACAGTTTTCCCCACAGATATGGGTCATTCATCTAAGCCATTACGTCACCATGATAACAACCACATTTATAATGGGCAAACAACGTGGTTTTTCAAAGAACCCGTAATAGATCAATGCATATCATACATTCAACTGGCTCACTAGACAACCCCTATAGTGTGAGAAGATAAACAGTTAAGAGTGGATTATTAAGACCTTCAAAGAGATACATACACGTTTTGTTTAACACTGTTGGTGGTGCTATGGGTGTAGTCTTTTCTGGCGTTACTGCATTGTAATTATGGTCGCTGGACCAGGACGACATGGCGGGTGGCGGTGGATGCTCTTCGTGTGACTCTTCATCACCATCCTCATCAGCCTCAGCGTCAGACTCTTCCTCCTCTGTGGACTTCTTGCTGGTCTTCCTCCCAGTGGTGGAATTCTTCTGGATGGACAGACAGACATTCACTCAAATCAGTAAAGGAAGGGTTTCATAGCAAAATATTGAAAGTTATGGTGTTATGTAATGCAGGACGATGCACATTAAAATGAGAAACAAGGTTATTCACAAGTTAATTGAATTTCACCTGTGGTGTGTTTGTGCATATGTTCTGCATATGTTAGGTTCAATTAAATACTTAATGATCAAAGTCTGACATCAACCTCAATTCACCAATACATCAAAGCAAATGGACAAATATACAGTACCAGTCAAACGTTTGGACACACCAACTCATTCAAGGGTTTTTCTTTATTTTTACTATTTTCTACATTGTAGGATAATAGTGAAGACATCAAAACTATGAAATAACACGTAGTAAACACATCATGTAGTAACCAAAAAAAGTGTTAAAGAAATTTGAGATTCTTCAAAGTAGCCACCCTTTGCCTTGACAGCTTTGCACACTCTTGGCATTCTCTCAACCAGTTTCATGAGGTAGTCACCTGGAATGCATTTCAGTTAACAGGTGTGCTTTGTAAAAAATAGAATTTGTGGAATTTCTTTCCTTCTTAATGTGTTTCAGCCAATCAGTTGTGTTGTGAAAAGGTCGGGTTGGTATTCAGAAGATAGCCCTATTTGGTAGAAGACCAAGTCCATATTATGGCAAGAACAGCTCAAATAAGCAAAGAGAAACGACAGTCCATCATTACTTTAAGACATGAAGGCCTTAGTCGCAAAAACCATCAAGCGCTATGATGAAACTGGCTCTTATGAGGACCGTCACAGGAAAGGAAGACCCAGAGTTATCTCTGCTGCAGATGATAAGTTAAAAAGTTCGAAGCCTCAGAAATTGCAGGCCAAAATTTTTTTTCACAAGTAACAGACACATGTCAACATCAACTGTTGAGAGGAGACGGCATGAATCACGTCTTCGTGGTTGAATTGCTGCAAATAAACCACTACTAAAGGACACCAATAAGAAGAAGAGATGTGCTTGGGCCAAAAAACACAAGCAATGGACATTAGACTGTTGGAAATCGGTCCTTTGGTCTGATGAGTCCAAAGTTTAGATTTTTGGTTCCAACCGCCGTGTCTTTGTGAGACGCAGAGTAGGTGAACGGATGATCTCCGCATGTGTGGTTCCCACCGTGAAGCATAGAGAAGGAGGTGTGATGGTGCTTTGCTGGTGACACTGTCTGATTTATTTAGAATTCAAGGCACACTGAACCAGCATGGCTACCACAGCATTCTGCAGCGATATGCCACCCCATCTGGTTTGGGCTTAGTGGGACTATCATTTGTTTTTCAACAGGACAATGACCCAAAACACCCCTCCAGTCTGTGTAAGGGCTATTTGACCAAGAAGGAGAGTGATGGAGTGCTGCATCAGAGGACCTGGTCTCCACAATCACCCGACCTCAACCCAATTGACATGGATTGGGATGAGTTGGACCACAGAGTGAAGGAAAAACAGCCAACAAGTGCCCAGCATATGTGGGAACTCCTTCAAGACTGTTGGAAAAGCATATCAGGTGAATACCTCATGAAGCTGGTTGAGAGAATGCCAAGCGTGTGAAAAGCTGTAAAAGCAAAGGGTGGCTATTTGAAAATCTCAAATATAAAATATACACTGCTCAAAAAAATAAAGGGAACACTTAAACAACACAATGTAACTCCAAGTCAATCACACTTCTGTGAAATCAAACTGTCCACTTAGGAAGCAACACTGATTGACAATACATTTCACATGCTGTTGTGCAAATGGAATAGACAACAGGTGGAAATTATAGGCAATTAGCAAGACACCCCCAATAAAGGAGTGGTTCTGCAGGTGGGACCACAGACCACTTCTCAGTTCCTATGCTTCCTGGCTGATGTTTTGGTCACTTTTGAATGCTGGCGGTGCTTTCATTCTAGTGGTAGCATGAGATGGAGTCTACAACCCACACAAGTGGCTCAGGTAGTGCAGCTCATCCAGGATGGCACATCAATGCGAGCTGTGGCAAGAAGGTTTGCTGTGTCTGTCAGCGTAGTGTCCAGTGCATGGAGGCGCTACCAGGAGACAGGCCAGTACATCAGGAGACGTGGAGGAGGCCGTAGGAGGGCAACAACCCAGCAGCAGGACCGCTACCTCCGCCTTTGTGCAAGGAGGAGCAGGAGAAGCACTGCCAGAGCCCTGCAAAATGACCTCCAGCAGGCCACAAATGTGTCTGCTCAAATGGTCAGAAACAGACTCCATGAGGGTGGTATGAGGGCCCGACGTCCACAGGTGGGGGTTGTGCCTACAGCCCAACACCGTGCAGGACGTTTGGCATTTGCCAGAGAACACCAAGATTAGCAAATTCGCCACTGGCGCCCTGTGCTCTTCACAGATGAAAGCAGGTTCACACTGAGCACGTGACAGGCGTGACAGAGTCTGGAGACGCCGTGGAGAACGTTCTGCTGCCTGCAACATCCTCCAGCATGACCGGTTTGGCAGTGGGTCAGTCATGGTGTGGGGTGGCATTTCTTTGGGGGTCGCACAGCCCTCCATGTGCTCGCCAGAGGTAGCCTGACTGCCATTAGGTACCGAGATGAGATCCTCAGACCCCTTGTGAGACCATATGCTGGTGCGGTTGGCCCTGGGTTCCTCCTAATGCAAGACAATGCTAGACCTCATGTGGCTGGAGTGTGTCAGCAGTTCCTGCAAGAGGGAGGCATTGATGCTATGGACTGGCCCGCCCGTTCCCCAGACCTGAATCCAATTGAGCACATCTGGGACATCATGTCTCGCTCCATCCACCAACGCCACGTTGCACCACAGACTGTCCAGTAGTTGGCGGATGCTTTAGTCCAGGTCTGGGAGGAGATCCCTCAGGAGACCATCCGCCACCTCATCAGGAGCATGCCCAGGCGTTGTAGGGAGGTCATACAGGCACGTGGAGGCCACACACACTACTGAGCCTCATTTTGACTTGTTTTAAGGACATTACATCAATGTTGGATCAGCCTGTAGTGTGGTTTTCCACTTTAATTTTGAGTGTGACTCCAAATCCAGACCTCCATGGGTTGATAAATTGGATTTCCATTGATTATTTTTGGGTGATTTTGTTGTCAGCACATTCAACTATGTAAAGAAAAAAGTATTTAATAAGATTATTTCTTTCATTCAGATCTAGGATGTGTTGTTTAAGTGTTCCCTTTATTTTTTTTAGCAGTATATTTTGATTTGTTTAACACTTGTTTGGTTACTACATGATTCCATATGTGTTATTTCACAGTTTTGATGTCTTAATTATTATTCTACAATGCAGAAAACAGTAAAAATAAAGAAAAACCCTTGAATGAGTAGGTGTCCAAACTTTTGACTGGTACTGTATATACAATTTTAAACTGCTGCCAATTCATTACGTTGGGGGAAAAAAACAATTTAGTAAATCATACGACAGTTGTCTGTAATTTATTAGACACAGCTGAATAGATGAAATAGCTATTGAAAAGCAATCAAATGACGGCAAATATATTTCTCCTGGGGCAATGTCCCCCTGTCTCTCCTCCACAAGATGTTCCTCAGACCAGAATTGTGTTCTGTAGTTCCTACTGATGCAATCAATCACCAACCTTTCCATGAATGTTTGCTACCAATGACTCAGAAAGAATTACAATCTAGCAAGTAACCAATAAACATTATTTCAGGTCACTATAATTACTCAAGATATTTCTGAAAAAAATCTAACCAGTTGTATAACCCAATTGGTAATGAAATATTCACACTCAATTTCACACTCAAAATTGGTGTACCTTTTTGGCCCGATTTAGAGAACGTATTTCAAAACATTGGAATGTATGAGGCCTATGCTTAATTTGGGCTCCACACAATATATTACTAACCAGTTTCAGTAGGTAAAAATGTAATCATCTTCGATATCTTATGAACCCCATGTTTACCTTGGGCGTTGCCCTGGTACCAGGTGTTTTCTTCTGTCCCTTGGCCTTGTCTTGGTCTTTCTGCTTAGGTTCATCTTTCTGCTTGGGCTCAGAGATGGACTTGGCTGCCATGGCTGCGGCGGCATGTCTCAGGATACACTCGCTGCCGCAGTAGACAGAGTCCTTCAGGGCGTTCTTCTCACAGCCTGGCCCGATACATTTGGGTAGATTAAACTCCTCTGTTGCCTGTTGAAAGTCAAACAGGTCACACAGGTGCACAGTGCAACACGGTTGTTCCAAATACAGGTTGTCCTGATACAACTGAAAACGAAAACCTACTTTCACTACAAACAATAAACACATCTCAGAGTTTGATATGTTGTCATTGCTTACACATTGAGTGCTTTTAATCAATTATTAGTAATAAAATATAAACATTCAATCAAGTATTCACACCCATCCCTAATATGGAGCTCTCAGATGTCTTTCAGAAAGGTATTATTGGCATGACAAACTTGAACAGGTTTTTTGTTGGGTTCATCCACTGGAGCTATGAGAAAAGTAATAGAAAACCTACTGCCTGAAAAATCTTGATCTTCTTTTTTCCACTGGGGTTTGTTGTTTTCTCTATTCTCCCTTTAATACCCAAGTCATCTCCACCCTTCTCATCTGCACCAGTAGCAGCTGTAGGTGAGGAAGCTGCCACAGAGGGGCTCTGCTCGGCCTTGCGGGCCCCAGGGACAGCTGCTTTAAGTTTGCCATTGGGCTTGGCTGTCTGGCTCTTCTTGGTGGTGCAGTTGGGGCAGACGTAGTCCTCCCCGTTCCTCTCCATCAGACGTCCACGAGCCTCAGTGATGCCCACACAGTCTCCATGGAACCACTCCTCACAGCGGTCGCAGCAGATCATGAACCTGAACGTACACAGAGCACTTAGCAGAGCATAGAGAGACTACTATGCAAACAGTAGCAATGGGAGGGTTACATATTGTGATATTATTTTTGACGATTTATATCACATTGTTTTGACAATGTTGCTATATTTTTGCGCTAGTTGGCTGTACCTGCACCAAAACTCCAGTATTTTACCTTCACAGCTTGTTCTCCATCTTTTAAATAGGGAGCCAATTTGTTTTGAGCACTTTTATTTTCCTGACTGATCAAAATGTGTTTCTCATGGCTTTCTCTCTGGTCCAGCGACCATGTGGTGAGCAATATGGAACATTGAATCGTAGTAAAATAACAGTATCGAATCGCAATACATATAGAATCGTGAGAATCGCAATCGGCAGCAAAGTATCGTGATAATAGTTTACAAGTCAAGGACATCACTCGGGTTAACTAATCACTAACTATTCATCCCCTTGTCGGTGGGAAATGGAGGCTATTTTGATCACAATCCGTAATCCATGAAGGATCAGACAAGCATTTTTAGGTACTAGAGGCATCAGATTTCCAATTGAAATGCAAAATAACATCCAAATGCTTACCTTTTGTTGTGTTTCTGTCGACAGATGCAGTACAATGCATTAGGGTCATATCCTTCAGCGTCGCCCGAGTCACTGGATGATGAGGATGATGGGTATTCATCATCATCCTCTTCCTCCTTGTCTTTGCGGGTTTTTGCCCCTCCCCTGGACTTGGTGTCTCTCTTGTTTGGGTTGGTGCCCCTACTGGCCGCCTTGGCAGGACTGCTGGACCTGGAGGCATGCCTCCCACTGGTCTCCACAGGCTTTTCCTCGCTCTCTTCTTTTTCATTTACCTCCTTCTCGTCCTCCTCCTCTTCTTTTTCTGACACTTCTTTCTTCACAGAGTCCTGCTCTGGCTGCGGCTGCACTGTATCCTCCTCCTCTTTCTTTTCAGGGATGATTGTCTTCTTGTCCTCCTCCTTCTCCTCCTGGGGCTGAGGCTGGGGCTCTTTAGGTGCATCTCCACTACCCTTCTCTTCATTGTCAGAGCTTCCATCGTCACTGACCGAGCCACCTCTGCAGCTGCCACGGCCTTTAGAATTCCGAGTTGTCCTCTTCCTGCTCGTCTTCCTCACTGGGGAATCTGGTTTACCCTCCACAGACTTGGCCTCTGTGTTGCCGTCAAAGCTGGCCTCAGAGGCAGTCTCCGCATCTGTATGGGTCTGGGAGGGAGGGTCCCCACCCTCTACGCTGCCAGGTGCACTCCTCCTCCCCACTGTACGCGTTCTCTTGGTGGTTAGCAGGAACTCCTCCAACTTGTCAGTGCGTTTGGCCTGCCTCCCGCTGCGGCGCACAGGCCCTGCATGGCCATCCTGGCTCTCAGCAGTTGTGTCTCCTGGCATTTCTCTCTTGGCTATGGTGGTCCGGCGGAATCTCCAGGTCTTCTTGAACTCGCTTGTGGTCTTAGCAGATTGCTCCGTCTCCTCTAGCTTTTCCTTAGTAGCATTGTCACCGTGCTCTTGGTCTTCTTTATCTACTCTGTCCTTCTGGACCTTATCGTCCTCTGGGATAGCTGTTGATGGTATAGACACATTAAGGGCCACAAATAATGTGTTTACGTGAAGTAGCAGATTTTGCCAATCAAAAGACTATGATTTACTAAGCTAATTAGGTCTTCAAAGCGTATATAGGAATAGTGAAATCCATTGTTATTCTAGTAATCCTGACCCTACACACTAATCAACACCTTACAAAGAGTAATTACAGAGAATCCAGCAGTGCAGTGCCCATTAAAGTTAGACAAACAAGATGCCCCCCTCATTGACAAGGGAAAGGAAGCTAGTCCAAGGTACCTTGAGAGCTGCTATCCATAGGGTCCTGGCTCTGCTCTGGCTCGAGAGCTAGATAGAGCTCAGGGCTCACATTCTCCTCCATAGATGATGGAGTCACTCACTACTTTCAAAAAGAACGTCTACAGTTAAGAGAAGAGCACAAGAGACGAGCTTGAGATAGCTACTCTTCAACTCCATTTAACTGAAGAGTGTGGTTGTTTTGGGGAGGGTGGGTGGGTGGAGCAGCACTTTGTCAATGTTCAACTACCTTCTTCATATCGATAGACAACCCTTTTCCCAAAATTATCCAAATTTGTTTTTGTCAGCCATTGCTATCGTCTTTTCATACCATCAATTTTCCTCATTTCCACAAAATGGCTACAGCAGGTTGGTTGCTGTAGTTATAATGATAACTCTACCCGTAGTTGAATAGTGAATTTATCCTTGTTAGCCTAGATCTCGTTACACCACAAACCATGGTAAAATGACAAAACAGCAGCAGAAGAATTTTGATTGAACGAAGTTATGAGTATTTTAAAACCCCTCCTACAGAACAATATTTGTACATCTTCAGGTAAAACAGTTTTACAATGCCATATTATCACCTTGCTGTTCATTGTTACCTCTTAAAATATTTGATATTGAAAATGATAATGGAAGGACAGAAAATCTGAGGCAGTTCACTAATTGGGCCAAATTCTCCCATGTCGTCAAATTCGTACAATTAAGCAATAAGGGCTGATGGGGTGTGGTATGTGGCCAAGGGCTGTTCTTAGGCACGACGCAATGCTGCGGATTGCCTGGATACAGCCCTTAGCTGTGGTATATTTGCCCTATATCACAAACCACAGATGTGCTTTATTGCTATTATAAACTGGTTATCAATGTAATTAGAGCAGTAAAAATAAATGTTTTGTCATACCCATGGTATATATTCTGTTATAAACTGGCTGGATCAGCCCAGAATGCTGATTGGCTGACAGCCGTGGTATATCAGACCGTATACCAAAGGTATGACAAACATTTATTTTTACAGCTCTAATTACGTTGGTAACCAGTTTATAATAACAATAAGGCACCTTGGGGGTTTGTGATATATGGCCAATATACCACGGCTAAGGGCTGTGTCCAGGCAATCCGCGTTGCGACGTGCCTAAGAACAGCCCTTAGCCGTGGTATATTGGCCATATACCACACCTCCTCAGGCATTATTGCTTAAATATACCACGGCTGTCAGTAAATCAGCATTCAGGGCTCGAACCACCCAGTTCATAAAAACTATATAGAACACCACTACTGGGACAAGCCTAGTCTGTTGAAACATCTACATTTACACGATTCCTATGGTTTACAAAATAAATGGAACCACCGTAAATCAAACAAATGAGTGCATGGCATCCGTTCTTTGACAGAATAAAACATGAGCCTACCTGCTGCTCTGTAGTGGTAGGGCACTGATAAAGTGCTTCTCTGATGACAAAAGTGCTCCTTTTCCACTCACAGCAGGTTCTGATCAGTACTCATCACAGGTCTGGAACTGGGATCTTGGACCTGTAGATAAGTCAGAAAACATCCGTTAAGCATTTGAGGGTACGGAAATTGCAACAGTATACAGCCTTGAAAAACATAATGCATCACAACAGGTTGGCACCCATCCAACGCCTAACTTTTTTCAATGTGTGAGACACTGTCAGGGACTTCAGATCATACAACGTCACGGATTCCAAATTCAAGACACTGCTGAAACAGGTTGTTCTCTGACAGTTTGTCTATATGAGATCACTTCCTTTAGTCTCATGATAACACACATTAGCAACAATAATTCACTTCATCTAGACCTATTGAAATAAAAGGTTGCAAAATAATAGAATAGTGACTACTGCAAAAAAGGTTCAGTGTGTAGGGTACAGACATAGTCAACTTGTTAAGTAGGGCCGATTTAAAGGTTTTTTGGATGCCGATTATGGTCGATTATATTGCATTCCACGAGGAAACAGCATGGCAGGCTGACCACCTGTTACGCGAGTGCAGCAAGGAGCCAAGGTAAGTTGCTAGCTAGAATTAAACTTATCTTATAAAAAAACAATCAATCTTCACATAATCACTAGTTAACTACACATGGTTGATGATATTACTAGGTTAACTAGCTTGTCCTGCGTTGCATATAATCGATGTGGTGCCTGTTAATTTATCATCAAATCTCAGACTACTTCGCCAAACGGGGGACAATTTAACAAATGCGCATTCGCGAAAAAAGCACAATTGTTGCACGAATGTACCTAACCATAAACATCAATGTCTCTCAAAATCAATACACAGAAGTGTATTTCTTTAAACCTGCATATTTAGTTAAAAGAAATTAATGTTAGCAGGCAATATTAACTAGGGAAATTGTGTCACTTCTCTTGCGTGCATTGCACGCAGAGTCAGGGTATATGCAAAGGTTTGGGCCGCCTGGCTCGTTGCGAACTAATTTGCCAGAATTTTACATAATTATGACATAACATTGAAGGTTGTGAAATGTAATGGCAATATTTAGACTTAGGGTTGCCACCCGTTCGATAAAATACAGAACGGTTCCGTATTTCACTGAAAGAATAAACGTTTTGTTTTCGAAATTATAGTTTCCGGATTTGACCATATTAAAGACCAAAGGCTCATATTTCTGTGTTTATTACATTATAATTCAGTCTATGATTTGATAGAGCAGTCTGACTGAGCGGTGGTAGGCGGCAGGCTCGTAAGCATTCATTCAAACTTTGCAGCGTTTGCCAGCAGTACTTAGCAATGCTTGATTCACAGCGCTGTTTATGACTTCAAGCCTATCAACTCCTGAGATTAGGCTGGCAATAAAGTGCCTATTAGAACATCCAATAGTCAAAGTTAAATGAAATACTAATGGCATAGAGAGAAATAGTCGATGCATAATTCCTATAATAACTACAACCTAAAACTTCTTAACTGGGAATATTGAAGAACTGGGAATATTGAACCACCAGCTTTCATATGTTCTCATGTTCTGAGCAAGGAACTTAAACGTTAGCTTTCTTACATGGCACATATTGGACTTTTATTTTCTTCTCCAACACTGTGTTTATGCATTATTTAAACCAAATTGATCATGTTTCATTATTTATTTGAGACTAAATAAATTTGATTTATGTATTATATTAAGTTAAAATAAAAAAAAGTGTTAATTCAGTTTTGTTGTAATTGTCATTAGTACAAACATCGGCCGATTAATCGGTATCGGCGGGTTTTGGTCCTCCAATAAATCGGCATCGGCGTTGAAAAATCATAATCGGTCGACCTCTACTTGGCACACCTGTATGGGGAGCGTCGCTGCACAGCTATTTTCAGGTGTCTCCAGAGATCGGGTTCGATCGGGTTCAAGTCCAGGCTCTGGCTGGCCACTCAAGGACATTTATAGACTTGTCCCGAAGCCACTCCTGCATTGTCTTGGCTGTGTGCTTAGGGTAGTTTTCCAGTTGGAAGGTGAACCTTCACTCCAGTCTGAGTGCGCTGGAGCAGGTTTTCATCAAGGATCTCTCTGTACTTTGATCTGTTCATCTTTCCCTTGATCCTAACAAATCTCCCAGTCCCTGCTGCCACCATCATGCTTCACCGTAGGGATGGTGCCAGGTTTTCTCCAAGCGTGACTCTTGGCATTCAGGCCAAAGAGTTCTATCTTGGTTTCATCAGACCAGAAAATCTTGTTTCTCATGGTCTGAGTCCTTTGTTTTGGCAAACTCCAAGTGGGCTGTCATGTGCCTTTTATTGAGGAGTGGCTTCTGTCTGGCCACTCTGACATAAAGGCCTGATTGGTGGAGTGCTACAGAGATGGTTGTCCTTCTGGAAGGTTCTCCCATCTCCATAGAGGAACTCTGGAGCTCTCTCATAGTGACCATGAGGTTCTTGGCACCTCCCTGACCAAGGCCCTTCTCCCCTGACTGCAGTTTGGCCAGGCAGCCAGCTCTAGGAAGAGTTTTCATGGTTCCAAACTTCTTCCATTTAAGAATGAGGGAGGCCACTGTGTTCTTGGGGACCTTCAATGCAGCAGAAACTTTTTGGTTTGTGCCTCGGCACAATCCTGTCTCGGAGCTCTACGGACAATTCCTTCTTGCTCTGACATGCACTGTCAACTGTGGGACCTTATATAGACAGGTGTGTGCAATATCAAAACATGCCAATCAATTGAATTTACAACAGGTGGACTCCAATCAAGTTGTAGAAACATCTCAATGATGATCAATCGAAACAGGATGCACCAGAACTCAATTTCGAGTCTCATAGCAATGGGTCTGAATACTTATGTAAATAAAGGTACCTGTTTATTTATTTTTTTATAATTTCAAAACATTTCTTAAAATAACTGTTCGCTCTTTTCATTATTGGGTAGTGTGTAGATTGATAATTGAATCCATTTTAGAATAAGGTTGTAACGTAATAAAATGTGTAAAACGTCAAGGGGTCTGAATACTTTCAGAATACACAGTATATCTCCACCCCAAAAATACATGATCTAAATAAGCTTTGTTGCACAATTAAAAAGGTCAATACAGTGCTAAATATAAACCTACCACCATAAGACACACTAATAATTTAATCAAAATAGTTTAACCTGCTTTTTGCAATAAATCACTTATCTGGCTTTCAAGTCCGTCTATGAAAATGCCCTTTTTGTTATAAATTTAGCCAGAATCATGCACATCCTCTAATAATGAACAACTTATAATAGCAGGCATTATAGAAAATTAACACAGGTCGCAAACAAATCCATCAATTACAAGCCCGCGTGCTAGTGAGTAGCCAAGATAACTTTCTATTTCAAGTCTAGCCTACTTGGATCTATTTGCTTGCTAACAAAGTAGTACAGTTGAACTGTGATTAATAGATCCTCTAGCCTGTTCACTTTGTTTAGATATTGAAATCAAGTGGCCTACCTGGATAAGATGCTTATTTCTCAGAATGAAAATGAGTTGCCAATCCCTTATATAAACGCGTCTTTTAATGCTCATTGCACAATTAGAAAACACAGACTAGACTGCTGACGTTTACGTCTGTGGCTAAAATGTTGCTAGCGGGAGCGACATAAACTGAGCATTAATTTCCCACAATCATGGTCATTGATACTCTCGTTTTAGTAGGGTCTGCTCTACTCTACATTTTGGGAGTTGAGACATAAAAACGGTATCGTTAGAAAGGTTAAGTTGTCGTCTGCTACAGTAAAATAATGTATCTAAGCAGTTCAGTGTCCATATGACCGATTCTGTTGGACCAAACTTCAAATAGCGAGTTTAAATTGCTTGTCAGAGAATACATTATATTTCGTCTTGCGAGTAGGCTGGGGGACGGGCTTGGTGTCTGAGTGGGAAGTTGCGAAGGAGACGGAACACTCATAAAAACTGAAAATACGACAAACCTAGTCTAGATTCTAGCGATACAGGCACTTGGAACATCGCGCTATAACATAAATTTGAATTAATAATTTGATATATCGCCCAGCCCTATGGCACGACAATGGCTCTTCCCCCTCAGGAGGCTTAAACGTTTCAGCATAGGCCCCTCTGATCCTCAAAAAGTTGTACAGCTGCACTATTGAGAGCATCTTGACTGGCTGCATCACCGCTTGGTATGGCAACTGCTCGTCATCTGACCGTAAGGTGCTACAGAGGGTAGTCGTACGGCCCAGTACATCACTGGGGTCGAACTCACTGCCATCCAGGATCTCTATACCAAATGTTGTCAGAGGAAGGCCCACAAAATTGTCCAAGACTCCAGCGGCAACCGGTACCGAACAGGCGAAACCTCTGGGACCAAAAGGCTCCTGAACAGCTTCTAACCTCAAGCCACAAGACTGCTAAATAGTTAAACCAAATAGCCATCCGGACTAACTATTTTTTACTCTACGTCCACACATTTGTCACAGTTACACACAGCTGCTACTGTCTATCCTGTTGCCTAGTCACTTTACCTCTACCTGTATGTACATATCTACCTCAATTTCCTCGTACCTCTGCACATCGACTCGGTACTGGTACCCCATGTCTATAGCCAAGTTATCGTTACTCATTGTGTATTTATTCCTCATGTTACTATTTATTATTACTACTACTATTGTATTCTGCATTGTTGGGAAGGGCCATAAGTAAGCATTTCACTGTTAGTCTACAGCTGTTGTTAACGAAGCATGTGACAACTACAATTTCAGAATATCTCAATGAGAAAGGTAATTGGTGATGGGGGATATACAAATGCAGCAAGAAAAGAGAGACAAGACCATTTCTGCAGTTTTGGGGGTTTGCCTGGGATTCAAGTCAGTCATATTTATCTCTGAATTGGTGCATTAATTGACAAAACATCTGTATCATAATAATAAAACTTAACTGGGTTGTAAAAACATATTAAACTGTCACTAAATAAACACTTCAGACCAACAACTTGACATCAAAATTACATTAGCACAGCTCTGGGAATGGCTTTGGCTGTATAGAAGTTGCCTAATACACAAAGTTGTAAAGTTTTAAAATGTGCACCCCATTGTATGTTTCAATGACTGACAAACACACATGCAGGGAAACATTGACATTTACTTTCACATGTTAAGATTCAATATCCCATTTACATTGGTCTGATTATTCTCAAATGCATTTCTCATCCCTGATTTACTGTTGGGGAGGGTACACCACTGAATATAAATGGTTATTGTATGCCAAAAGACCATATTGATGGTATTAATGGACAAATGCAACGCAAATTAACCAAATTTCTACAACTCACCAATAGATGAAGCACTTGCCAAAAGATACAGACCCTACCGTTACACTCAGGGTCGAAAAACGTACCTGAATGCAGGGATGGGATATGCTACTGTACTCCAAATTTTACCTTAATCCACACTTCTCAACATTGAAATACTGCCAGATGTCTGGGAAAACTGCACTTTTCGGTGTACAAGTGCATTTATTCTATTGCCATTTATCCTGTTATCAATAAAATGTACATGTTAATAGTATATTCTGTTTACAATTATTATATTTTAATTAAATGCAACATATTTGCTTCCAAAATGTATGTAGGTATATATAGCAGTCTTCATAAAACATTCTGATTGAATGGCTTGTCCTGCACTTTGTAAAAACCCTGCGTGCATATTGGAAAGATATATTGGTTCCTTTCTAAACATAGCAATGTGAATGCAAAGGGACTCGGCCCACAAAATAGGTGAAGTGAACTGGCAAGAGTTGAGTCCTCATTTAAAGGCAGAGTGGTAGGCCTATTGACATTTCTTCCCCTCCTTTAAAACATAGTAATTAATTAAATAGCCTCACCCACAAAATAAAAAGGAATTTTAAATGTCTGGATTTGAATTTACAGCGATTCAACGAAAGACATAATACTAGCAAGAGAACCGCGATGCTGGGATGAGAGGGGTGCACCGCGGATTGTTCCCCGATCATGGTCACGACACACGTGAGAAAACCACTCCCAGAGACCCACCCCAATTGGCATGTTGGGTGAAGGGGTGGTCACTGCAACATTGCTAAAGAACTACAATGTTATTCTAAACTAAATCGTGGGGAAGTGACAGTGATCGCATACTAATGCCTGACGTTATTTTGCACTGTGCTAGCTAGATAGCTCTCAGTCCAGGCCTAACAGAACACTGCGAACCATCTAGCTAGATCTTGACAACCGTTGTAGGAACACATCACATGCTCGACTTTGTCTTTCGGATCATACAAATTATAATCCCGATAGTCGTACTCGGGTGGCTGGCAAAGAAGTATCTGAATGACACCGAAGAAACAATTATTGACACGAATCGCTTATCGTGTTACCGTTAACGTAGCAGTAGGTCGCAAATGCAAGGCGTCTGCGTCCACTGAGAAATCGGACACGATCGTTAGCTAGAAAACGATGAGATTTATGTTGGGTGGCTAAATATTGTACGCCACAACTAGCTAACCAAGTACTTGATGTTTTGCAAATTTACTAGATAAAAGCATTGAAGTAAACTCGAGAAGGATCACACACCCACCATTTTAATGTAGCAAACTATGTAGCGATCCCCATGCAGTGACCTCAACATGAATTCATGCCACCAGACAACATGCGTTAATGCACACACAGATAGGGACTCGTTTAAAGCAAAATAAGTTACGTTTACGAACATACAATTAGCGTGATGTATTACCCGCAAATTACGTTACAAAACGCGGAACGTTAGCTAGGCCACCACCACGCTTCGACTGGCTAGCTAGCGGCTTACAACTAGCTAGATACTTTCAAATATAAACAGTATTCAACCGTACTGTATCTAGTAATTGCCAAAGAATGCCACACAAGTATAGTTTGGGTATATAATACGTTGCAATTCGACCCACTTGTAAACATTGACGATATTTTACGTTCTTGCACAGTCTCCGTTTAGTCCTCCATTTTCATTTCGTGTTGGTTGGCTCGCACTAGCTGGCAATGCAGAATGGCGCTGACTGATTGTCAGCTAGAGGAGAGCTATTTTGCTCAGTTGTTACTACAGCGCTAATTCAGGCCAGGGGTGGAAAGCCAGATTCTGATGCCAAAACAAACCCCAGGGAAACCAGGGCATTGCCATTCAATCTACAATAGATGAATATAGATTATGCCATCACTGTATTGGTCAATTGCACACAAGGTCCAACCGATATATTGCTTCCGATTTTAAACCGGGGAGCTGTTAAACTCAAGGGCACAACGCCAGGCAATGGCATCTAGGATTTGATACCAAGATGTCATTGCAGCTCACTTCCCGTCAGATTTTTAGGCGCACTTGTGCGCCAAATCAAAATTCGAGGTCACACAGTACAACAATGGTGCCATTAGAACCATGCTGCTACCTATCTGACGGGAAGTGAGCTGCAATGGTATCAAACTAAACACCTTCTTTGCCCGCTTAGAGGAAAATACAGTGCCACTGACGCGGCCTGCTACCAAGGACTGTGGGCTCTCCTTCTCGGTGGCCAACGTGAGTAAGACATTTAAACATGTTAACTCTCGCAAGGCTGCCGACCCAGACACATCCCTAGCGCGTCCTCAGGGCATGCGCAGACCAGCTGGCTGGTTTGTTTACAGACATATTCTATCTCTCCCTATCCCAGTCTGCTGTCCCCACATGCTTCAAGATGGCCACCATTGTTCCTGTACCCAATAATGCAAAGGTAACTGAACTTAATGATTATCGCCCCGTAGCACTCACCTGTCATCATAAAGTGCTTTGAGAGACTAGTCAAGGATCATATCACCTCCGCCTTACCTGTCACCCTAGACCCACTTCAATGCAATCGCCATCACACTGCCCTATCCTATCTGGACAAGAGGAATACCTATGTAAGAATGCTGTTCATTGACTATAGCTCAGCATTCAACACCATAGAACCCTCCAAGTTTATCATTAAGGAGGCTGAAAAAATGTTGCTTGTCACCCAAAACCCTCACAAACTTTTACAGATGCACAATTGAGAGCATCATGTCGGGCTGTATCACCGCCTGGTACTGCAACTGCACCACCCACAACCACCAACCACAGGGCTCTCCAGAGGGTGGTGCATACTACCTGCCCTCCAGGACATCTACAGCACGCGATGTCACAGGAAAGCCAAAATATCATCAAGGACAACAACCACCTGAGCCACTGCCTGTTCACCCCGTTACCATCCAGAAGGTGAGGTCAGTACAGGTGCATCAAAGCTGGGACCGAGAGACTGAAAAACAGCTTCTTTCTCAAGGCCATCAGACTGTTAAACAGCCATCACTAACACGGAGAGGCTGCTGCCTACATAGACTTGAAATCATTGGCCACATTAATAAATGGATCACTAGTCACTTTAATAATGCCACTTAAATGTTTACATATCTTGCATTACTCATCTCATACATATACTGTATTTTATACCATCTATTGCATCTTGCCTATGCTGCTCTGTCATTGCCCATCCATATATTTATATATTCTTATTCCATTCCTTTACTTAGATTTGTGTGCATTAAGTAGTTGTGGAATTGTTAGATATTGCTGCACTGTCGGAACTAGAAGCACAAGCATTTCGCTACACTCGCAATAACATCTGCTAACCATGTGTGTGACCAATAACATTTTATTTGACATCTTTCACCCCAACTGCCATAATAAATGGTCAAACAGTTTCAGAACATACTTTATTTATTTACAGAATGTAAACAAACAAGACATTAAATACAACAGTTGATTTAGTCACTTCTCTATACAGGGAGGAATGATTCCATTACAGTAGATTGTAGTAGGAAAATAGTTTGTGAAAATCAAATGACATTTCCTGCTCTCAGATGAGTGAATAAGGTGTAGAACGCTCAAACCTGACACACAAAGACTTGTTCGCTGTAGTTTATAATTTTCAACCAGCTACATTAACATTTTGGAATTATGTGGCAGACACATTGAAAAATGTAACAGCCTTAGATGTAGTGGTATATTCTGTTACCTCAAACACTAGTCCTGTGTTTTCCATAAACATGGTTTATTTCTCAGTGACAACATGCGTATAACACAAATATGAATTCAGGACAAATGGCAGCATTATGATGAACACGAAACCCAAGGGAGGAAAGATAGGCTTTTCCATTTCGGAATGTTTATCTTTAAACCATATCTTAATTCAACAGGCAGTATATTGAACATTATCTCTGCAATAAACTGTATGCAACATTCTGGTATAAATAAATTAACATACATAATTGTAAAAAAAGAAAGACATTTGTGTTAACACTCATCTGAAGCCATGTTCCATTCTTGTCCGTTCACATTGAGTTTGGGCATCTGGATGATCATTGACCAAACTGTCAAGTACCAAAACTTATTATGCACTCCCAATAAATGTTTATTAATATTACAGATAATAATAGATACACTTTCTGATAAACTTTCTATGCATCTTACTCACACACCTACTCCTCAAATTTGGCCATAAAGCTGCTTCTCTATGAGCTTGCAAAGGGAGTGTAATGTACTGCCTGTTGCTGACAGTGATTGCGAGAACAGGTGGTGCCCTCTGGTGGTTACTTGTCCCACAGTACATTGGACATTAATCTCCTGGAAATACAGTAAGTATACTTGAGATGGATAAGGATGATTGTAGATTTTTGGGAAAGATGAAATTCCGGTCATTAACAAAAAAAGAGCCTTTGGATTACTCCAGAGCAGCAGCTTGAAAATATAAAGTGTCGATAGTTTTATGTTACAGGTCCAAGTGCAATAACTCAAAGGTTGGGGCAAGGGCTCAGTGTTAGGAAAGGCTGACAGTGACATTGTCCTTGCTTTTCTCCACGTTAGAGTCTTTGTCTGTGGGGGCGGATGTCGTTCCTCTGGGAGAGGTTTGACCACTTGACTGTCCTGAGGCTTTGTTTGGGCCGTCTGCCGTGGATCCCGACTCAGGCTCTTGCTGTGAGGCTGTCGCTACAAAAGGACAACAGAAATATATAACTATACAATTGTAAGACAATTGATACCTGTAGTCAGATGGATTCAATATTCTTTAACTAATATCAATTCAGCTTTGAATATGGCTGGTGCGTGTGCGTTACCAGATTGTGTGCAGGACTTCATGTGTTCTGGCCAGTGGGCTTGCTGGCAGGGATAGTCACAGTAGCTGGTGTTCCAGCAGCAGTAGAATATGGCCTCCTTCTTGCAGTTGGCACACCACTGCTTCTTCTTGGTCTCATCTACCGCCTGTTGTTTCTCCACCTCCATCTGCTTCTTCACCTCCGCCATCAGTCGCTCCCTCTCCTGCTCCAGACTTTGCCTCATCTCCGCCATGGTTAACTCTGCACATGCACACACATCAGACAATAACATAACCTTTTCTGTAGAATAATGTGATTACTTCTCCTTAGTCAATGACATTCATTGTTATACTGACAGACAGTCCTTGACCCAGATTTGCCAAGGTCATCTGCAGTTTAAGCTAGAGTAATGCAAAGGTCTTTACCTAGATTGTGCTTCATTTCTGACAGCTCCTGTTGATGAAGCCACTGCAGTTTTTCTATTTCAATTCTCAATCGTCTAATCTGTGTGGGAGAGACAAGGATATACACTCAGACTCCCCAGTCATACAGCTAACTATTATAGGCATGGTTGTATTCAGTCCCTTTGAGGGTGACCAGCAGATACCTACCTCTGCTAATGTGTTCCCTGAAGTGTTTTTGGAAAGGTCTGTATACAGCTCAGTCACAGTCCCTTTGATTGTATCCATTATCTGAGGGAAAAAGGAGACCTGAAGCAAAAACTTTCTGGAAGTAAGCTTTATGCAATCTCTTTGAATGTAGACCCATCACACTCTTGAGTACCCAAGAAGCCAATGACTAATCATTCCTTAAATAAAAGACAGATAAAAGAAAATACATATTTAATCTATCTGCCATATGTAAAATTGTCCCCCAAAAGTGTGCATGCTTCAATAAGCCTTGCTCCAAGCACCAAACCATAATACTGATAGTGTAGTGTACAGCCTTCAGCTTGCTTACTCTGGCCATCGATCCAAGCCTCGCATACTTACTTTATTAGTGTACTTCGCAATGTCAGCTGCTACGTCTGCTGATGCGGTGGAGATCTTGAAGTCCCCTGCCATGGAGGATGGGGTGGAGGGGCCACTACCTAATCCAGGGGCTGCCATCATGGCCACATAGGGTGGGGTACTGGTCACCAGGGTAACAGACGACGTGGACGTACTAAGTGGAGGGTCTTTCTGCTGGACAGCTAGAGTAAACAACAAGAACCAAGACTAAATCAGTGACAGGGTTTAGACCCTTTCTTCTTTAATGTTGCTGCCCCTGTCATCGCCAAGCATATCTCTGACCATTTTAACCTGTCTCCCTCTCTGGGGAGGTTCCCGTTGCTTGGAAGGCAGCCACGGGTCGTCCTTTATTTAAAAAGGGGAGATCAAGCTGATCCTAACTGTTATAGGCCTATTTCTATTTTGCCCTGTTCATCAAAAACTTATCAACTGACTGGCTTTCTTGATGTCTACAGTATTCTCCTGGTATGCAATCTGGTTTCTGCTCAGGTTATGGAAGTGTCACTGCAACCTTAAAGGTCCTCAATGATGTCACCATTGCCCTTGATTCCAGTGTTGTGCTGCTATTTCTATTGACTTGCCCAAAGCTTTTGATACGGTAGACCATTCCATTCTTGTGGGTCTGGTTTGCTAACTACCTCAGAGTGCAGTGTATAAAGTCAGAAAATCTGCTGTCTCAGGCATAGCCTGTCACCAAGGGAGTAACCCAAGGCTCAATCCTAGGCCCCACGCTCTTCTCAATTTACATCAACAACATAGCTCAGGCAGTAGGAAGCTCTCTCATCCATTTATATGCAGATGATAGTCTTATACTAAGCTGGCCCCTCCACAGATTTAGTGTTAAACGCACTACAACAAAGCTTTATTAGTGTCCAACAACTTTCTATTTCTTTAATAACCTTGTTCTGAATACCTCCAAAACAAAGGTCATGTGATTTGGTAAGAAGAATGCCCCTCTCCCCATAGGTGTGATTACTACCTCTGAGGGTTTAGAGCTTGAGGTAGTCACCTCATACAAGTACTTGGGGAGTATGGCTAGACGGTGCACTGTCCTTCTCTCAACACATATCAAAGCTGCAGGCTAAAGTTAAATCTAGACTTGGTTTCCTCTATCGTAATGGCTCCTCTTTCACCCCAACTGCCAAACTACCCTGATTCAGATGACCATCCTACATTACGGAGACGTAATTTATAGATCGGCAGGGTGCTCTCGAGCGGCTAGATGTTCTTTACCATTTGGCCATCAGATTTGCCACCAATGTTCCTTATAGGACACATCACTGCACTCTATACTCCTCTGTAAACTGGTCATCTCTGTATACCCGTCGCAAGACCCACTGGTTGATGCTTATTTATAAAATCCTCTTAGGCCTCACTCCCTCCTATCTTAGATATCTACTGCAGACCTCATCCTCCACACTTCAGCAAGCAGGCCTTTCTAATCGACCTGGCCCGGGTATCCTGGAAGGATATTGACCTCATCCCTTCAGTAGAGGATGCCTGGTTATTAAAAAACGCCTTCCTCACCATCTTAAATAAGCATGCTCCATTCAAGAAATTTAGAACCAGGAACAGATATAGCCCTTGGTTCTCTCCAGACCTGACTGCCCTTAACCAACACAAAAACATCCTGTGGCGTTCTGCATTAGCATCGAATAGCCCCCGTGATATGCAACTTTTCAGGGAAGTTAGAAACCAATATACACAGGCTGGTAGAAAAGCCAAGGCTAGGTTTTTCAAGCAGAAATTTACTTCCTGCAACACAAACTCAAAAAAGTTCTGGGACACTAAAGTCCTTGGAGAATAAGAGCACCTCCTCCCAGCTGCCCACTGCACTGAGGATAGGAAACTCTGTCACCACCGATAAATCCACTGTAATTGAGAATCTTAATAAGCATTTTTCTACGGCTGGCCATGCTTTCCACCTGGCTACCCCTACCCCGGTCAACAGCACTGCACCCCCCACAGCAATTCGCTCAAGCCTTCCCCATTTCTCCTTCTCCCAAATCCAGTCAGCTGATGTTCTGAAAGAGCTGCAAAATCTGGACCCCTACAAATCAGCTGGGCTAGACAATCTGGACCCTTTCTTTCTAAAATTATCTGCCGAAATTGTTGCAACCCCTATTACTAGCCTGTTCAACCTCTCGTGTCGTCTGAGATTGCCAAAGATTGGAAAGCAGCTGCGGTCATCCCCCTCTTCAAAGGGAGAGACACTAGACCCAAACTGCTACAGACCTATATCTATCCTACCTTGCCTTTCTAAAGTCTTCGAAAGCCAAGTCAACAAACAGATTACCGACCATTTCGAATCCCACCACACCTTCTCCGCTATGCAATCTGGTTTCAGAGCTGATCATGGGTGCACCTCAGCCACGCTCAAGGTCCCAAACGATCTCTTAACCGCCATCGATAAGAAACAATACTGTGCAGCCGTATTCATTGACCTGGCCAAGGCTTTCGACTCTCAATCACCACATCCTCATCGGCAGACTCAATAGCCTTGGTTTCTCAAGTGATTGCCTCGCCTGGTTCACCAACTACTTCTCTGATAGAGTTCAATGTGTCAAATCGGAGTGCCTGTGGTCCGGGTCTCTAGCAGTCTATGGGGGTGCCACAGGGTTCAATTCTTGGGCCGACCCTTTTCTCTAAATACATCAATGATGTCGCTCTTGCTGCTGGCGAGTCTCTGATCCACCTCTACGCAGATGATACCATTCTGTATACTTCTGGCCCTTCTTTGGACACTGTTTACTACCCTCCAGACGAGCTTCAATGCCATACAATTCTCATTCCGTGGCCTCCAACTGCTCTTAAATACTAGTAGAACTAAATGCATGCTCTTCAACTGATCGCTGCCTGCACCTGCCCGCCCGTCCAGCATCACTACTCTGGACGGTTCTGACTTAGAATATGTGGACAACTACAAATACCTGGGTGTCTGGTTAGACTGTAAACTCTCTTTCCAGACTCACATCAAACATCTCCAATCCAAAGTTAAATCTAGAATTGGCTTCCTATTTCGCAACAAAGCATCCTTCACTCATACTGCCAAACATACCCTCGTAAAACTGACCATTCTACCGATCCTCGACTTCGGCGATGTCATTTACAAAATAGCCTCCAATACCCTACTCAATAAATTGGATGCAGCCTATCACAGTGCCATCCGTTTTGTCACCAAAGCCCCATATACTACCCACCACTGCGACCTGTACGCTCTCGTTGGCTGGCCCTCGCTTCATACTCGTCACCAAACCCACTGGCTCCAGGTCATCTACAAGACCATGCTACGTAAAGTTCCCCCTTATCTCAGCTCGCTGGTCACCATAGCAGCACCCACCTGTAGCACGTGCTCCAGCAGGTATATCTCTCTGGTCACCCCCAAAGCCAATTCCTCCTTCCAGTTCTCTGCTGCCAATGACTTGAACGAACTACAAAAATCTCTAAAACTGGAAACGCTTATCTCCCTCACTAGCTTTAAGCACCAGCTGTCAGAGCAGCTCACAGATTACTGCACCTGTACATAGCCCTTCTATAATTTAGCCCAAACAACTACCTCTTCCCCTACTGTATTTATTTATTTTGCTCCTTTGCACCCCATTATTTCTATTTCTACTTTGCACTTTCTTCCACTGCAAATCTACTATTCCAGTGTTTTACCTGCTATATTGTATTTATTTTGCCACCATGGCCTTTTTTGCCTTTACCTCCCTTATCTCACCTCATCTGCTCACTTTGTATATAGACTTATTTTTCTACTATATTATTGACTGTATGTTTGTGTAACTCTGTGTTGTTGTATGTGTCAAACTGCTTTGCTTTATCTTGGCCAGGTCACAATTGTAAATGAGAACTTGTTCTCAACTTGCCTACCTGGTTAAATAAAAGGTGAAATAAATAAATAAAACATACAACACCCATTCTGCCAGTCACATGCTGGCAGAAAGGTCCCCAAAGCACACACATTCCTGGGTCGCTCGTCTTTTCAGTTTGCTGCAGCTAGAGACTGGAACGAGCGGCAACAAACACTCAAACTGGACAGTTTTATCGCAATCTCTTCATTCAAAGACCCTATCATGGACACTCTGACTGTTGTGGCTGCTTTGCGTGATGTATTGTTGTCTCTACCTTCTTGCCCTTTGTGCTGTTGTCTGTTCCCAATAATGTTTGTACCATGTTGTGCTGCTGCCATGTTGTGTTGCTACCATGTTGTTGGCATGTTCTGTTGCCATGTGTTGCTGCCGTGCTATGGTGTTGTCTTAGTTCTCTCTTTATGTGGTGTTGTGTTGTCTCTCTTGTTGTGTTGTCTCTCTTGTCGTGATGTGTTTTGTCCTATATTTTATTTATTTTAAATTCAAAAAAAAAAATCCCAGCCTCCGTCCCCGCAGGAGGTCTTTTGCCTTTTGGTAGGCAGTCATTGGAAATAGGAGTTTGTTCTTAAATGACTTGCCTAGTTAAAAGGTTAAATAAATTTAAAAAAATCACAGCAATGTTTTTTAGGCCTGCAGTTGAACCTCAGTTTTTTTGCTGTGTCCATTTTCTCTGTAGTGTGCTAATTTAATTTTCAACTAATACTGTGGTGTACCTTTGACAGATTGCCTGGTCTGGTACCGCATGCTTTGGGAAGGTTGCTGTGGCAATGAAGATGTTGCAGATGCTGGCGTTTGCGGCATTGTCTGTGGCTGGCCTGGTGATGCTGCCTGCAGCTGAGGCGTATCTGGCTGCTGATTCTGTTGCTGCCGCTGCACCTTCTGCATGTGCCACTTCTGGGAGGAAGTCTGGAACTTGTTGGTGGGGTTCCACACCACCGCCCGCTGCACCACCGGGACAGTCTCCCTGGGCAGCAGAGGGCGCTGTTTCTTCACTGCTGTGGTGGCAGAGGAGGATGTGATGGGGGCCATCGGTAGTGTGGCATTGGGGAGTGTGGTGGGGTCGATGGTGGTGGAAGAAGCAGTAGTGAAGGACACCATGTTTAGAGGGATGGCTAGTGGAGAATGTGATGAATCTTTTATACTGGGGGTTAAGAAATGGGCTGTGTTGTTTTGAGATGGAGTAAGGGAACTTGACAGGGCTTTACCTACAATGGAAAGAAAATATTAATAACAGCATCTGTTTTGGTTAAACTTTTTTCTTGCTTTCATATTTTATCACCTAGTGATAGAGAACAGGAGGACTCTCACCCTCTGTCTTATTGGCTGGTGGATTTTTGGTGGCGCGTGAATCTTTCCTACTCTTCTTCCTGTCTCTGCCCCTCTGGTCCTCCCCCAGGTCAATCACCAGCTCCCTCTCAGAGTCGGAGTCGTCCACCACAGATGGCTGCCTCGCCTCCTGCTTCACCTGGGGCTTCTCTCTGGATGCCGGGGACACTGGGGCTGCTTTTGCTTCCTCTGGGGGCTCTTTGTCCGAGTGTACACCCTGCTTCTCTTTAGATGAGGATTCAGAGAGGGTAGATGGTGCCCCCGCATCCTCAATGGTTACCGTGGCAGTTGCTGGCCCCTTTGTTTTGACCTCATTTAGGCTGGGGGGCAGGGGGTCTTTGGATCCCCTCTTGGAAGGGTCCTTCTCGCCCTTGTCATTGGCCTTTGTGTGTTTGCCTGCCTTAGGTTTCTGTTCCTCGTCGCTGGCGTCACTGTCACTCGAATCTGATTTATCAGAGTCCTCTGAGTCGCTGTGTTCTACTCCCTTATACACATCCTCAGATATCTCATCTATACCTGTACACAGCAGAGGGGAAATTGTGGTAAATGTATAACGTCAAAGGCTCTTTTGGTTGTTTTCATACAAATGAACAAACTGAAAACAAAGTAGCTGACTGGTGCTGCTATCTTCATAAGTGGTGCTTTACTAGCGGTGTGGCGAGTTCACTCACCTAGCTGGGCCTTGCAGCTCTCAATGGTTTTGTCCAGGTTGAGCTGGAAGCGGCTCCTGATCTGTCTCTTGGGCGAGGTGAGGACTGGTGGGGCCCCCTGCTGTTGCTGCTGTACAGTCTCACTCAACTCCTTTAGGTCCATCTCGGCTTTGCTACGGTCTGACAGGCCAGCACACAAGATCACAAACAATGTTATTGATTGGTTGAAATCCACTCCAATCACTAGACCAAGTAGGAATGTCTCTACATATGGTTAAGGTTTATGGATATGGTTTTGCTGTCATGAAGCCTTTCCTAGGTGTGCTAAATAGGTGAGCTTTGAAGATGATTGTGGTGTGACTGAGGGCAGGTGTGTGGCAGCTCACCCAGGTTGAGGTTAAGGATGCTCCCTGTGAGAGTTGCTTTCTCCTGCTTGGGGACTAGAGCAGGACACTGGGAGTGGAACGGTTTAGGGCTGTTATTGGCACCAGAGGCAGGACCAGGTCGAGTGGAAGCAGGTGATGCTGTGGAGAGTGCGCAGACATATCTATCAATGTCATGCTCTTCTTAGGATCTTAATTTAAGTGGTAGGTATTAAAAAAATAACTTATGACAATTGTACGTTGAAGAAATCAACATGCCCTGTGTTTACAGTTCTTGATTTATACCGAAAACCAGAGTCTAGGTCACTGTTACAGTATATTTCATATTCCCCTAGGACTCCAGACTGTCAGAGAGGCAGTGTGCAGTACCTACCTGTGCAGTCCATGGACTCCTCCCCAGCACTGTAGTGGCTGACTGGGGCTCTAGCCGGGCCCTTGTCTGGTGTATCCTGCTCTCCATCAGAGCCTGTGTGAGCAGAGGAGTTGGTGCTCATGGGCGAGCGGGGCATATCTGTCAGGGAGATCCTCCGGCCTGTACTCCCTCCAACTCCACCCATGCCCCCGTCAGACAGCATGCTCCTGGCCAAGGGCATCTTGGGAGATGCAGTCATGTCAAAGTTGAACTTGATCTTCTCCTGCTTCTCGGGCCGGACCGAGCCGGACGAGGGGTTGGCAGGATCCAGCAGCATTTGGTACTGGTTGTCAGGGGTGTAAGGTGTCCGGAAGGGGGCATAGTTGAACACTCCAAACTTCTTCCTCATGTTCTCTACGTAGACCTCCATCTCCTGCATGGCACTGTTGAAGATGCTCTTAGTCTTCTTCACAGAAAAGGGAATCTCCCTGGACATGAGGTAGCAGTTGTTTAAGGGGACCCATGCCCTGGAAGGTGAAGAATAATAATACAACGCAACAGCTGAATAGACACAGAGGATAGAGACAGAGAGCTGTGAAATACCAAATGTACTGATTAGTATAAGTGACATAGTTAAGTACCAAAAGTACCTGTCGTGCTGCCCGAAGAAACGAGCATCCACCTGCCCGTCTTTGTCCCGCAGTGCTTTGGCAGGCCAGAATGGAAACCCCTTCAGTTTGGCCCACACCAGAGGGTGAGGATTACTCTGAGCAAAGTAAACAGGAAGACTAGTTATCATACTGAGACCATTATGCAGACCACATTCAGTATACAGAAGGTACTACAAATCAAATGTATGACTCGTTTAGCACAAGCTTTGAACTCACACATGGCTCACAGAACCAGTTGTCTCTCTTTTGGCAAGCTGACAGATAGCACTCCGGACAGACCTCAATCTCATTCATCTGAAAGAGAAGAATCATTGTACGTGTAAGAAGAATCTTTTCTGAAGGCCTGAAAGAATCTTTGACCGCATACCCATGCTTACCTCATGTTCACAGATTTTCACTATGACTTTAGCTGTGGCAGTGAGCTTATGATTGCCTAAAATAAAGAAGGTCACAGTGAGTAATCATTACAAACCAGTTATTGATAACCAGTAAAAATCCATTGCAATCAAAACAGGGACACAGACCTCCATTATAAATTATGCAGTTGTGTAAAATCCATTTCACATCTGCCAAGAAAGCTTCAGTGCAGCCATACATTTTCTTTTTTGTATTCTGGAAAAATAAAATAGAAAAGGTCAGTGATCAACCACTGAGGTTTGGGATTGTAGTTCTAACCCCAAAGAAAGAAGAACAGTACATTTTCTAACCTTCTCCAATGTACCGAGATCCATGGCGTGAAATATATACTCTGCATAGTCCGGATGCTGTTCCAGAGATACAGGCTTCTGGAAGGGTTCCGTCTGGAGAAGAGACACAGTGAATTAACCTTCATATTCCAATTCCAAATAGGTCACACTTAGACCAAATCCTAACTTGAGACACACTCATAGCCAAAACTTTAATGTAAATATATAATTGCAATTAATTCAAGATTTAGGTTAAGATTTCAATTGCATCTCAATTTAGGATTAAGCCTCCACTGCATGACCTCCACCACCACAACCCATACAAACACTCTACCACCCCAGGACAGACAACAGCAACTAAAAACAGACACAAAAACACTCCAAACAGGAGGAAAATAACGGGGGAAATATGATTAGGTCTTTTTTTTTGTGTTTGATTACCCAATTAAAAGCCTTTCTCTGCGTGGCGCCTGCATGGGGGGAGTGAGATGACGAGCGTGGTTGGTCCTGAAAAAGAGTAAGAGGGGCAACTGTATCCTCACCACAACACCGCTTTCCAAACTGGACCCTTGGTTCAATGGTTCCTTTGTAGAGGAGAGGACTGGCTAAAAACAGGCTTGGGTGGTTTAGTGTTGTTAGAACACCCTTACTTATGGCTTACCATTTTGTAACCAGAACACCAAAGGATACTTCAGACTTTTGAGTATAGTAACTAAGTTCACAGTGTATTGGGGAAGGGACAATGGACCTCATCACTGATGGAGCACAAAATCAGGAGAAAGCATTGAGCAGTCTTAAAATCAGACCATATAAACAAGCACACAACTATTCTATTGTGTTTGTGTGAGAGTTCTGTTCACTCACATTGGAATTACACTGAGTGTACAAAACATTAGGAACACCTTCCTAATATTGAGTTGCATGCCTCTTTGCCCTCAGAACAGCCTCAATTCATCGGGGCATGGCCTACAAGGTGTCAAGTGTTACACAGGGATGCTGGCCCATGTTGACTTCAATGCTTCCCACAGTTGTGTCAAGTTGGCTGGATGTCCTTTGGGTGGTGGACAATTTTTTATAAACACGGGAATGTGTTGAGCGTGAAAAATCCAGGAGAGCTGCAGTTCATGTCACACTCAAACCGGTGTGCCTGGCACCTACTACCATACCCTGTTCAAAAGCACTTCAATATTTTGTCTTGGCCATTTACCCTCTGAATGGCACACATACAAAATACATGTGTCAGTTGTCTCAAGGCTTAAAAATCCTTCTTTAACCCGTCTCCTCCCCTTCATTTACTCTGAAGTGGATATTATTTAACAGGTGACATCAATAAGGGATCATAACTTTCACCTGGATTTACCTGCTCAGTCTGTCATTGAAAGAGCAGATGTTCCTAAAGTTTTGTACACTCAGTGTATATGAATTTTACTAACGCTGCTCTCTCTATTCTTCAACAGTTCAATATCTACTGTCAAAACAATTAGTCAATAACAACAGTTAGAAAAGGTAGAAATAAGTAGTTCTTCCATGACAATGTGGTGAGGGTAAAAGCAGAAGCACAAGCCTTTGGAATATGTGCCCCACATACAGTTGATTTAGCATGTTACTGTGACTGATCAGTCAGTTGGAGGAGGAGGTCAGTGCACTTACACCTGGCTGTTTCATCTTCTGGAGTGAAAACTTTAGCAGGTAAGACAGCTGGTCTATTGTTAGCATCGTCATTGCTTTACTCTGAGTCTCTATGCACTCTGCAACTGTTATTTTCTGAAAGAAAAGAGAGATCTTTTGTTAGCTTCAAATGTATATTCCCATTTCAAAGGATATTCCCAGTATCAAGCTTCATTTTACTACCTTGACCACATCTTATACCAACATGGTCAGAATTTCTTGTAACTCCAAGATTTTTCTCAACTCTGTAAATTCCATAAAATAGGGATGTCTGTCATCATGGTCCGGCCTCAACCCCCAGCCTCCCATGCATTTTAAAGTTCTAAAGTTGTCTTCCTGGTAGACAACTGGTTTTTGGTCCCACCCACAAGCGAGTACCTCACATTCAGGGCAGAACCAGTCACCCTCGGGCTCTGCGGGTAGTTTGAGGCACTTGGCGTGGTACACCCTCGGGCAGAGCTCACAGCAGAGCACCTGGCCCTCGCGGTGGCACAGCCAGCAGTAGAAGTCATTTCTGCCGTCCTGCGGCACAACATCAACAGGGTCTGTGGTGAGTGCTGGCTGCTTCACATAGTAAAAGGGACCATGTCTTAGTTCTGACTGAAATGCAGGCAAGAGAAAGAGAACGTTTGGGGTTTCAAAATCAGGTGTGAGATTACATGAGCAGCATAGCAGACATGAAAAAAACAATTACAAATGTTTTTCAAAAACGACAATCTACATAGTAACTGTCCAAAATAGACCACTTAGAACCAACCCTGTGTTGCGACATAAGGCATTAAAACATTGATTAATTGACCGTTCCTGGTATCAGACTGGAAGAGAATCATTACTGTAGATTATATTACAAATCCACTTTCAAAGGTCAAGACAGTGAAAAGGATCAGTTTGAGAAACTAGCATGGCTTACTGATTGGATCTCATAAGCAGTCTGTGTTTTTGGGCCACACCGATTACTTTTTTTGCATTGATACAAGCTTTGATCCATGGCTTTTAAGCCCAGGTTGCTATTGTAATTTACCATTTATAAAGATAAAAGTGCTAATCATTAATAGTCTCAGTGTGAGTGAGCAACAGCCGAAGCATCACCAATCACTTGATTTCAGTAGGCAAAATTTGTAAAACAAGCATATAAACACATTAATGAAACAATTATTTAGATAAATCTTATTACATAGTATTAGGTCATATAGGCTTAATGTAACACTATAAGAAAATATAAACCTCAAACATAAAATAGTCCCATGGCATACCAAAAGACAACTGGAACAGAAAATGTTATACACAGGTTTTAGTAGGATATATTTCAGTGTAACAGAAACCCATCAGCCTCTGAAAGCACAACAGTGTGAGCACAGAGAAGCAGGGAGGGGGAGGTCGCACCTGGTCTTTACTGCTGCTGACCGCTCCTGGCTTCTTCTTCTTTTTGACCGGACTGGGGGAGGTCTCAGCCGGGGAGTGACCATTAGACGAGTGAGGGGGGCTGGGCACCTTGCGTTTCTGGGCCGCCCGCTCCACTGTCCCAGGGTCTGAAACTGCAGGGAGGGGGTTAAATGTCAGGCAAGCCAACATGACAGATGTATTATTTCCCAGAAGAAAGTGTATGTACTGGCCATAGAACAGTAAATGTTCATTGTTTTCATACAGTACAGAAGATAAAAACCGGTTACCATAGTGATAAGACATGACAGCGATATGAACAGAAGCAGCACATTAGCCTCCATCTTGTACCGTGTGTGATTCAGCTCTGTACCACACATACATACAGTAGCCTACACTCAACATGGGAGCAATAAAATAAAGCCTTTCACCACCACCACATACTGCCTGCAGGCATAGGCATAAATAGGTGGAAGTACAGCTCAGCTTTCAGTGTTTCTCACCTTTGGATCGTGTAGAGATCTCCATCCCCTCTACTGCATCCGACTCAGTCTTCACCTCCTCCTCAGCCAAACTGGCAGAGAAAGAGAGATGCACTATTAAAGCCCTGTTATGACAATACCTACAGAAAGACTCCCAACATAGATCAATTCATCTAATTCCTTTTTACAGTTTGACTCTGTTTACACCAGACATTGCTTCATCTACAGTATGTTCAGTTTGCACGTGGTTTCGCAACACCATCTACTAAGTAACAATCATAAATTACACTGTATAAAAGCATCTGCTGAAATATGTGTGTGTAAATGTAAAACCAAAGTCTCACAAATTTTATTTGTGTGGATCTAGTATCATTTTCAGAGGAAAGACAATCCCGTCTGGCTGTAAAGGTCTGCTTCAACACTGACTCACTCTCTCGGTCTCACTACAAATGGGGTTATTCTTAGAGTGAGAGTCCATTTGGCCCGGAGGCAAACTCTGTCTAAACCAATCCTGACTGGACACAGACTGTTCGCTTTGGTGCAGAGGTATCATAAATCTACAGGCTATGGCCAGCAAGAGTCCCTCTCTTATTGGGAGAAGGAACATGTCTAGTAAAGCAGTGTTCTAATGTTCAGAGTTCCAGAGTGTGAAACTGACAGAATGTGATTAGGTTGAAGGTCAACAATCATCTGTCAGTGCCTCAGAACAATGTCTCAGGGATTAGATTTGCTTTTCTGGAGCCATGCATTTCATAACATGGGGTTGAATCCTATCTACACATGAACTCAAACCCATAAACCATGCATTGATGTCAAAAGTGGATTTCTCAAATGGACAACTTACACACATCTACTGGAATTGACTGGGCATGGATGTTATGTAACTATTATTAACTAACAGCTAAATGCGTTCTAGTTTCAAACTCAACATGGGGTGGTTCCATATGATTTCAATTACTTTCTGATTGCACCTCTTTTGATTTGAACAAAACCTTCCATACATGTTTTCCCATGGTAGAAAGGGACTTTTTGAACCTGAATACTAAAACATTCAGGAGCTAGAGGTGCTCAAAGTTGACCCATTTTGCATACCCCATTCTACCATGAGACATCCGTGTCTTCCCTAAAAAAGATAAACGGTTGAGTTTGATATAATTTGAAGGCTTACAAACAGGGTTGTGAAACTATTTTATGATTGCATTTTTTTTAAAATGTTTTAAATAACTCATTTTTTCAGCTTTAGCATCAATTACCCAAAAACAAACATATGTGGACACCCCTTCAAATTAGTGGATTTGGCTATTTCAGCGAAACACACTGCTGACACATGTATAAAATCGAGCACAACGCCATGCGATCTCCATAGACAAACATTGTCAGTAGAATGGCCCGTACAGAAGTGACTTTCAACGTGGCACCGTCATAGGTTGCCACCTGTCCAACAAGTCAGTTTGTCAAATTTCTGCCCTAGTCAACTATAAGTGCTGTTACTGTGAAGTGGAAACGTCTAGGAGCAACAACAACTCAGCCGCGAAGTGGTAGGCCACACATGCTCACAGAACAGGACCGCCGTAAAAAACGTCTGTCCTCGGTACTGAGCAACACTTACTACCGAGTTCCAAATTGCCTCTAGAAGCATCAGCATAAGAACTGTTCGTCGGGAGCTTTATGAAATGGGTTTCCATGGCTGAGCAGCCGCACACAAGCCTAAGATCCCCGTGGGCAATGCCAAGCGTCGGCTGGAGTGGTGTAAAGTTCGCCGCCATTGGACTGGAGCAGTGGAAATACGTTCTCTGGAGTGATGAATCATGCTTCACCATCTGGCAGTCCGACGGACAACTCTGGGTTTGGCAGATGCCAGGAGAACGCTACCTGCCCGAATGCATAGTGCCAACTTTAAAGTTTGCTGGAGGAGGAATAATGGTCTGGGGCTGTTTTTCATGGTTCGGGCTAGGCCCCTTAGTTCCAGTGAAGGGAAATCTTAATGCTACAGAATACAATGACATTGTTGACGATTCTGTGCATCCAACTTCTTGGCAACAGTTTGGGGAAGGACCTTTCCTGTTTCAGCATGACAATTCCCGTGCACAAAGCGAGGTCCATACAGAAATGGTTTGTCGAGAATGGTGTGGAAGAACTTGACTGACCTGCAAAGACCACCTAAACCCCATCAAACACCTTTGGGATGAATTGGAACACTGACAGCGAGCCAGGCCTAAACGCCCAACATCAGTGCCCGACCTCACTAATGCTTGTGGCTAAATAGAAGCAAGTCCACACAGCAATGTTCCAACATCTAATGGAAAGCCTTCCCAGAAGAGTGGAGGCTGTTATAGCAGCAAAGGGGGGACCAACTCCATATTAATGGCCATGATTTTGGAATGAGATGTTTGTCCACATACACTACATGACCAAAAGTATGTTGTAGCTTAGACCCTATTTTACATCATCTGAGGTGTTTGTGTTGTGAGATAATAGAATAGACATTTCCATTCAAGTTGACATTCGACAATGGGTGGACCAGAGGCCATCTTTCTGGTAGTGATTGGAAGTTAAAATTTAAATTCCATTTAAATGTCAGTGGCGAACCACCTAGATTGTAGGGGTCTGAAGGGATAGATCCACTTTTTCTAAGATTGAAATAAACACTCACCCTGCATTCAAGAAAATGCCATGTCTCAACCAATGGCGGGCATAACAAACACTTCAGATGATGTAAAATAGGGTTTAAAAATGTGAGGTTATGCCTTTTTAGATAAATTATGTTAAAGCTTAAAAAAAAACAATAATTTCAAGAAATCATAGAATAGATTGACAAACCTGTTGGTAATCTAAAAATGATATTAAACTCAACTGTTCGCATCACCCATGAATCCTGAGCCCACAACCATTGGGCCCCAATACCTACTGAGACAGGTCAAGGCTGAACTGAGGCCAGGGGCAATGGAGAACCATCAGCTCTAAAACTGCATGGTGACTACAATGCCATAGTCGTTTCCCTCTAAAATGGGACTACCCCAGTCTCATGCGTTTTATATCCCTCAAGTCAAGAGAGAAGCAACTCAAACATTACTGTTTCATTGTCTTGAACAAACACAGCCCCAGCCCTATGAACACATCATTTAAATGCACACTTCCTTGAATTTAAAAAGGTACTTTCTTGTGGGAAAGCCACTGCTTCATAAGAAAACTGTCAAACAGGTTTTACGCAGTATCAGCGCAACATGACCATCCTTGTTTTTTCAGACACCAATGTGTCGATCCCCTTGTTTCAGACATTTTTTTCCGCCACGGCACAAGCCACTGTCTCACAGCTCAGATGGGTTCCATTTCACCAGCTTTTTATTTAGCTCTTGGAGAGAGCAGCATAATTAGAATGTGAAAGTGTGGGATACAAAGACAGCAGCTCCCTGTTAGAGAAGCAAATGTAGTCCCTTTTCCACCATTTCTTTATCACCTCTGTCTCCCTCTTCTCCATCTTGGGGGCAGAAAATGACAGAGACAGAGCACTGGCTTTACTGGCCTCCACCTCTGATAAAGGCTTTCAGCACAGACAGAGTCTGCCTCAGCAACATCCCCTCCTCCTCCGGTCAGATACGCAGAGCAAGAGACAGTGAAAACACACTTAACCAATGCCTACAACACCCTTGTAGTTAAAACATTTCCGAAAATACATTATTTTCATTAATATAGTGATATAATCCCTCCCACGCCCTCTCTGACAGAACACCCATGCTTCAATGTAGGAAATTGACAGCATACCTTTTTTTCTCTTTACGCACAGAATACAGATTCTTCAGCCTTTTTTAATTGTTATTCTTTCTTATTTAAATTTTTTTGAGGCCGGTGGGGGATGAGACAAAGATTGGTGCAGAATTTTCCAGAAGGGCCTTGCTCTCCCTGCTGCTCTCTCTGCGATTGTCAATCTTTAACCTCAGCTGTGGACTGCCGATTGGTTTGAGCGCCACACGGAGGTGCCTGATTGGGCGCCTGGCTCAGAGTGCCACACAGGCTCTCTTCTCCCCTATCTCCTCAGACACAGTGCTGCAATGCAGAGAGGATTTCTCCTCACTATCACAAAACCCCTGGAACCAAGTCCCTCACTCCCTCAAAGCCCATATAGTCCTCACTGGTTGTGTGCATTTTCTAAAACATGGCGGATGCAGTTACACAGGCAGAAAGGGAGCGTATCAGATTCCCTCCCATCTCACTCCACAGCTATGAGGCAGTGTGTGTGGCATCCATTTTGAAGACATTCCCTTATTGCCTGCCTGCTGAGAACACTGCACACACGACGCTCCAGTCGAGACGAGCTGCTGTAGAGATCATACACAGCTTACCAGTAGACCGGCTCACAGGAATGCAGGAAGGGCCTTACATTGAGCACAAAGACAGGGCTGAAAATGTCACAGGCCTCAAAATCAAAATGGACGGCTGTGGTTAAGACTGGAGAACATGCTGCCAACACCCTTTTCTTCCCAGTCCAACACTTTCCTACTGGCTTTTCCTCTGGACCTTTACAATGTGTCTCTACTTGTAACCAACAGTGGTACTGCTATTACTTATTTTATTCTGCCAGTACCACTTTGAACCATCATTTCTATTTGTAGTTAAATAAATACTAATGTTGCCATTAAAAAGATTATGATAGACAAAAACAATGATGGTTTAACATGGAGAACAAATCTGAATGACATGAAGGCTGTTAGAAAAGGTCAGACAACACAGGTGTGGTGAATAAAAGCAAAAGTGGCAGCATGAATTGGTTTTCTTGTTTGGACCATTATTACAAAGCCCAGTTGGTGGTGGCTCTAGAAAACCCTTCTCTCCGTAGGGTTTTCTGCAGTTAGCGTCGCCCACTGCTGGCCATGTGAACTACAATTCTGAACTACAATTCATCGCTTGCTAAGCGGTTTCCGAAACATACGGCCCTTATCTTTCATATCAGCGATAAAGAATCTTTCAAATAAAAAAGATACACTTACTGTAACGCTAGCAGATTTTCACTGATCCATACACTGTGTGCCTCCAGTTGACTAACTACACTTCCTCCCCAGTTATGCTTACACACAGGTGCACGGTAGATAACTATTTAGCACAGGTGGTCACCTTTGTTTTCTGTCGGTCTTCCTTAAACAAGCGCTGTAACACGGCGTTATGGCCGTGTGGGAATACTTATAAAAGGTGTGTATTCATTTAACCTTTTGTGTTTAGAAAAGTACTTCTCGCTGATATGAAATATAAGTTTATGTTTCCAAAACAACTTAAACCTGACGCTTGCTGTAAAAGTTTTTTAACAAAAGTCCCCCAAGAAGAAGATACATTGATCAATGGGCGCTAAAGGTAGCTAGCGTCTATCAATGGGTTAAGTCGGTGGCAGCACCTCAAATCCTCACGCCAGACAGAAATGAAGAGATTATGGGCATTACCAAAGACCATTCACAAAAAGGCACTGGATGAAAAGGTTTGCTCTCCATTCAATTCATTAAGAAGATCCATTGTACGGTAAAAAGTCATGGGTTTGACTCCGTGAATTAGAGGCAATTGGCATTACATGCCAGAAATTCAGGAATAATATGATAGTTTGCATGGTTGTTGACAAAACATCTGCCGACATACAGCATTGGTCTATGTGTGTGAATTATATGAGTTCTCCTACAAAATTAAATATTCTTATATCCTTCTTGGGATGATATTTTTCTGGCCGAGGCTGTC
Organism: Salmo trutta; assembly: GCF_901001165.1. NCBI lineage: Eukaryota > Metazoa > Chordata > Actinopteri > Salmoniformes > Salmonidae > Salmo > Salmo trutta. The sequence goes on along the minus strand of NC_042970.1, from coordinate 21,063,189 downwards.
TAAAACAGCCCTGCTTCCCTTCGTCAGGCTTCACATGATATCACCCAGAGTGCCTAGAGCCAAGGCACAGAAAGGGGAAGCTCTCTGAAATGGCTGCCACTCCACAGCAAAGAGAAAGCAGTGAACTGAAAAAGACCATTAGGCAGATTTTCTCACAAGATACTAAACCTTTGAGGAATATAATCTAACATTCAGAGAGATTTTAGTTTGGCTAGTTGTTCAATATAAAAATCCTGTTCAATAATTAAACATGCTAAAAGAAGAATGCAAGAACTACCTGTAGGTATAAACAGTAGTCTGGAAAAACAGACTGTACAGCCATGAGAATATGCCTTTTTAATAGTTGCCCTTGTCTGTCCTCAATAAAGATTGCTTTCCTGCTTAAAAGGGCATACGATTAAAAGCAGTGCCCTGCTCTAATACCACTGAGGCCTAAATCATTCTTGCTGTGCTGTCATTGCTGAGCTGTCTCTTTACCATCTGTTAAATCCACTGGGATCCCATCTTGAATGTTACAGCTCTCACCTCCCCACACCTTCCATTTTGAATGTACAGGCCTGTGACACAGTCATAAACCCTTACAACCTGACAGCCAAGCCAAACGGATCAATCCTGTTCCTTATTCCAACAGGGATATATTCCTCTTGCCATGCTATAGTCTGTAAAAAGGTAGTAAAAAAGGCTGACCCGTATGTGATCAGAGACATAACCAGCAGAGGCAGCCTGCTGTGCTGTACTCTGCTCTCCTGCCAGGCTCCACTACTGTGCTGTGGGGACTCTTCCCCCCTCTCTCCCTGAGACAAACCTATATTCCCAAGGCACAGAACATACACAGTAGCTGGTAGCTTATTAAAGTGAAATAATGAAAAGCAAGCTTACCTCTGTGGATGCATGGCTAAAAAACTCAGTGTTTTATGTCAATGCTTATTAAAACATGGAGGACAGCCCTCTGTCCTCACCCTGCTCAGAGCACAGCCACGGCTCTCCAGGCTGGCCGATCGGCTGCTAGGATAGATACCAAGCTGTGAGTGGCCTGCTCTCACTGGCAGGATGTAAGGCTGCAGCTGATTGGCTGGGGCATTTCCTGACTGCTAATCTTTTGTTCCGCACAGTCAGGCAGGAGAAGCGCTGTGGACAGAGGGAGAAACAAGGCCCAAATCACAAAATAAACCATTTCACAGCACAGAACATCCAATAAAACCACATGGTGCTGTAATCCATGCTTGACCCGTCTATATTACAAGGACATTTGGTTGTATTTCACAAAATACAGCAACAGGAGCACGAATACTGGACAGGCCCAAGGCCACGTTTCAGAAAAGGCCTGTTTCATAGATCCCACCCTTCAGTTCAAATCCTACGCAGTGAAAAAGTGTTGCACAAATACATGAGAGCAAACAAACAGTGAGAGACAGTCAGCGAGGTCGATCTGCAAAGTTTCCCCCTCTTGTAACTGAGATGAACTTGTCCAAAAGCCAACTGAACATCAACACATTACATAACAGTGCAAACAGAGAAAAAAATGTAGATGACTTACTATTTTGAAGACAGAAGTTAACACCAAGTTCTTCTGAGCCATAAAATTCTAATGTGGTCACATAAAAATATACTTTTTATGAACAGATAAGTGATGATTTTATCTAATCAAATAAATACATAATTGCAGGAACTTTTTATGTGATGCTCTGGGTATTTAACCAATTATGTTTCTTTGGCAAGTCTGACTAATCAGGGTTTCAAACCTGTACAGTAGGCCAATACTCCAATGTTATTACCCCACTAACACAATACTATAATTGTGATTTGTCTGCTTTCCTAAGGGACATTTTCTTTAAAGAAACAGACTAAACTGTGGCCTATTTTTTTTCTCTTTACCTTTATTTAACAAGGCAAGTCAGTTAAGAACAAATTCTTATTTACAATGACGGCCTACTCCGGCCAAACCCAGACGACGCTGGGCCAATTGTAAACCGCCCTATGGGACTCCCAATCACAGCCAGATGTGATACAGCTGGGATTCAAACCAGGGACTGTAGTAATGCCTCTTGCACTGAGATGCAGTGCCTTAGACCGCTGCGCCACTCGGGAGCCTATAGCAGAAAGGAGAAATTAAATGAAATACGGGGTTAATCAAACATTTTTAAAAGTAGGATATTCCTCTCTGCAGTTTGACAATGTACAGTAGTGCCTAGGTCCCTGTGCCTATGACATTTTATTTTTGCCCTCGTCGGTACACTGAATGGCACATTGCATTTGCTGAAACTACACAGGGCACCAGTTTATTAACCGTGAGACATTTTGCCTCGTCTCTTTTGCCTGAATAGACAGCTCCATTGTTCATTGTTGGCATTTTGTAGATATATACACACACACACACACACACACACGAATAGGTGTAGCCAAGAGCTGCAGTTCTGCCGAACCTGAAATAGAACAGTGACCTCTTGTGGAGCCAAATGTGAAAAGGGATTGCATGATGTCACCCCTCCCTGACCTCTTAGCGAGTTGCAACAGAAAAACGTATTTACATTCAAATAAACACTTCTTCGAAACGACAAAGGCTATTAACAATTTAGTCAGCTGTATATACATTATCAGTCAAAAGTTTGGACACACCTACTACTTCCAAGGGTTTTTCTTAATTTGTACTATTTTCTACGTTGTAGAATAATAGTGAAGACATCAAAACTATTAAATAACACATATGGAATCATGTTGTAACCAAAAAAAAGTGTTCAACAAACCAAAATATATTTCATATTTGAGATTCTTCAAGTCTTGGCATTCTCTCAACAAGGTTAAATGAGGTAATCACCTGGAATACATTTCAATTAACAGGTGTGCCTTGTTCATAGCAAAATAGTGTAATTTATTTCCTTCTTAACGTATTTCAGCCAATCAGTTGTGTTGTGACAAGGTAGGGGTGGTATACAGAAGAAAGCCCTATTTGGTAAAAGACCAAGTCCATATTATTGCAAGAACAGCTCAAATTAGCAAAGAGAAACCACAATCCATCATTACTTAGACATGAAGGTCAGTCAATGCGGAACATTTCAAGAACTTTTAAAGTTTCTTCAAGGGCATTCGCAAAAACCATCAAGCACTATGATGAAACTGGCTCTAATGAGGACCGCCACAGGAAAGGAATACCCAGCGTTACCTCTGCTGCAGAGGATAAGTTCATTAGAGTTAAATGCACCTCAGATTGCAGCCCAAATAAATTCTTCACGGAGTTCAAGAAACAGACACGTCTCAACATTAACTGTTCAGGGGAGAGTGCGTGAATCAGGCCTTCACGGTCTAATTGCCGCAAAGAAACCACTACTTTTTTATTTAACTAGGCAAGTCAACTAAGAACAAATTCTTATTTACTTCAGCGATGCGCCATCCCATCTGGTTTGGGCTTAGTGGGACTGTCATTTGTTTTTCAACAGGACAATGACCCAACACACCTACAGGCTGTGTAAGGGCTATTTGACCAAGAGGAGAGGGATGGAGTGCTACATCAGATGACCTGGCCCCCACAATCACCTGACCTCAACCCAATTGAGATGGTTTGGGATGAGTTGGACCACAGAGTGAAGGGAAAGCAGCCAACAAGTGCTCAGCATATGTGGGAACTCCTTCAAGACTGTTAGAAAAGCATTCCAGGTGAAGCTGGTTGAGAGAATGCCAAGAGTGTGCACAGCTGTCATCAAGGCAAAGGGTGGCTACTTTGAAAAATCTAAAATATATTTTGATTTGTTTACTACCTGATTCCATATGTCTCATTTTATAGTTTTGATGTCTTCACTGTTATTCTACAATGTAGAAAATAGTAAAAATAAATTAAAACCCTTGAATGAGTAGGTGTGTCCAATCTTTTGACTGGGACTGTATATAAACTCAGCAAAAAAAGAAACGTCCCTTTTTTATGTCCCTGTCTTTCAAAGATAATTCGTAAAAATCCAAATAACTTCACAGATCTTCATTGTAAAGGGTTTAAACACTGTTTCCCATGCTTGTTCAATTAACCATAAACAATTAATGAACACGCACCTGTGGAATGGTCGTTAAGACACTAACAGCTTACAGACGGTAGGCAATTAAGGTCACAGTTATGAAAACTTAGGACACTAAAAGATGCCTTTCTACTGACTCTGAAAAACACCAAAAGAAAGATGCCCAGGGTCCCTGCTCATCTGCGTGAACGTGCCTTAGGCATGCTGCAAGGAGGCATGAGGACTGCAGATGTGGCCAGGGCAATACATTTTAATGTCCGTACTGAGACGCCTAAGACAGCACTACAGGGAGACAGCTGATCATCCTCGCAGTGGCAGACCACGTAACAACACCTGCACAGGATCAGTACATCCGAACATCACACCTGCGGGACAGGTACAGGATGGCAACAACAACTGCCCGAGGAACGCACAATCCCTCCATCAGTGCTCAGACTGTCCACAATAGGCTGAGAGAGGCTGGACTGAGGGCTTGTAGGCCTGTTGTAAGGCAGGTCTTCACCAGACATCACCGGCAACAACGTCACCTATGGGCACAAACCCACCATCGCTGGACCAGACAGGACTGGCAAAAAGTGCTCTTCACTGACGAGTCGCGGTTTTGTCTAACCATGGGTGATGGTCGGATTCGCGCTTATAGTCGAAGGAATGAGCGTTACACCGAGGCCTGTACTCTGGAGCGGGATCGATTTAGAGGTGGAGGGTCCGTCATGGTCTGGGGCGGTGTGTCACAGCATCATCAGACTGAGCTTGTTGTCATTGCAGACAACTTCAACGCTGTGTGTTACAGGGAAGACATCCTCCTCCCTCATGTGGTACCCTTCCTGCAGGCTCATCCTGACATGATCCTCCAGCATGACAATGCCACCAGCCATACTGCTCGTTCTGTGCGTGATTTACTGCAAGACAGGAATGTTGTGTTCTGCCATGGCCAGCGAAGAGCCTGGATCTCAATCCCATTGAGCAAGTCTGGGACCTGTTGGATCGGAGGGTGAGGGCCTGGGCCATTCCCCCCAGAAATGTCCGGGAACTTGCTGGTGCCTTAGTGGAAGAGTGGGGTAACATCTCACTGCAAGAACTGGCAAATCTGGTGCAGTCCATGAGGAGGAGATGCACTGCACTACTTAATGCAGCTGGTGGCCACACCAGATACTGATTTTTACTTTTGATTTTGACCCCCCCTTTGTTCAGAGACACATTTTTCCATTTCTGTTAGTCACATGTCTATCACTTTGTCTCTGTTGTTGAATCTTATGTTCATACAAATATTTACACATGTTAAGTTTGCTGAAAATAAACGCAGTTGACAGTGAGAGGTCTTAAAAAAATGTTGCTGAACATATATCTAGCCACACTAGGCCAAGCTAATTAGTTCAACTGTAAGTCGCTCTGGATAAGAGCGTCTGCTAAATGACGTAAATGTAATGGTAACGTTAGCAGTAAGCTAATTGCCAGGTACAAAATAATTAACTGAAATCTTACTAGGCTAGTTTTGAGAATCATTTAATTTGCTGAAAAAGCTTTTCATAAGTATCGCTGGCGATATGAAAAAAATACTCACCAAAAGTCTCACTTGTAATTAGACTGGGCTATGCCTACTAGTCGACCAACATGTTAATTGGATTTGAACTAGCCTAGGCAACCGATAGTGCAGATCTAGCGCCCATGCACTATGCTATGGGCTGTCTGGGCTAGATTTCACATGCACACTAATAATTCGATATTAAACTGTTGATGGCTGTAGGCCGAGTATGGAAATAGTTATGTAAACACCGTAATCTGTTTATCTTAATCGGCCTAAAGTCAAAATCGAAAGAAGCATACGTTGCTTAGAAAACCAGGTGTTTTAATCGATCTTTCGAATTATTAGGGCATGTAAACCGTTTATTGGTGTATTTGATCTGCGCATGTGCTCGCCCCCGAAGCGCAAGCCTTCTTCTTTAAAGAGAGACGACTCGTTTTCATGCACATTTTTTTAATTGATAAATACTGCATCAAACATGTTAGTTCGATATAAAATTGCGCGACTAAGATCTCCTCGGCAAAAACGTAAAAATCAATGTATTATTTATTAGAGTTATCATTGATTAATTCAGACTGTTTTTGGAACGTGTATACTGGCTACTGCGTCTTAAATGGACAAGCAGCACTATTGCCGGTATTTTCATGCGAGCACTCTCGCTCGGTTCGCCAGCCGAAAGTGAAGCATGCTGAAGCTTTTAACCCTACAACTCAGTTACTGATGCCAACATATTAGCCCAATCCTTAACATGTTTCCTAATCATAAAATGACACATATGTGTACACTGAGTCAAACCCATATTTTCAGTTCACATTTGGCAGACTGGGACAGCAGGTTAGAGAAACTGGGACACCATTATAATACAGTACCAGTCAGAAGTTTTAGAACACCTACTCATTCAAGGGTTTTTCTTTATTTGTACTATTTTCTACATTGTAGAATAACAAATGATAGTCCCACTAAGCCCAAACCAGATGGGATGGTGTATCGCTGCAGAATGCTGTAGTAACCATGCTGGTTAAATGTGCCTGGAATTCTAAATAAATCACAGACAGTGTCACCAGCAAAGCATCCCCAAACCATAACACCTCCTCCTCCATGCTTTATGGTGGGAAATACACGCGCGGAGATCATCCGTTCACCCACACCGCGTCTCACAAAGACACGGCGATTGGAACCTAAAATCTCCAATTTAGACTCCAGACCAAAGAACAGATTTCCACCGGTCTAATGTCCATTGCTCGTGTTTCTTGGCCCAAGCAAGTCTCTTCTTCTTATTGGTGTCCTTTAGTAGTGGTTTCTTTGCAGCAAATTGACCATGAAGGCCTGATTCACACAGTCTCCTCTGAACAGTTGATGTTGAGATGTGTCTGTTATTTGAACTCTGTGAAGCATTTATTTGGAATGCAATTTCTGAGGCTGGTAACTGTAATGAACTTATCCTCTGCAGCAAAGGTTGAGTCTTCCATTCCTGTGGCGGTCCTCATGAGAGCCAGTTTCATCGTAGCGCTTGATGGTTTTTGCGACTGCACTTGAAGAAACTTTAAACGTTTTGGAAATTTTTCGTAGTGACTGACCTTCATGTCTTAAAGTAATGATGGACTGTTGTTTCTCTTTGCTTATTTGAGTTGTTCTTGACATAATATGGACTTGGTCTTTTACCAAATAGGGCTATCTTCTGTATACCCCCCAACCTTGTCACAACACAACTGATTGGCTCAAACGCATTAAGAAGGAAAGAAATTCCACAAATTAACTTTTAAGAAGGCACACCTGGTAATTTAAATGTATTCCAGGTGACTACCTCATGAAGCTGGTTGAGAGAATGCCAGGAGTGTGCAAAGGGAGGCTATTTGAAGAATCTCAAATATAATATATATTTTGATTTGTTGCACACATATTTCTGGTTACTACATGATTCCATCTGTGTTATTTCATAGTTTTGATGTCTTCACTATTATTCTACAATGTAGAAAATAGTAAAAATAAAGAAAAACCCTTGAATGAGTAGGTGTTCTAAAACATTTGACCGGTAGTGTAGTTCTACATTTTACATTTTAGTCATTTAGCAGACGCTCTTATCCAGAGCGACTTACAGTAGTGAATGCATACATTTCATACAATTTCATACATGTTTTTTTTTTCTGTGCTGGCCCCCCGTGGGAATCGAACCCACGACCCTGGTGTTGCAAACACCATGCTCTACCAACTGAGCTACAGGGAATTGTACCCTAATGACAATTACATTTTGTGTGATAAGGAAACAGTGAGGATTTCAGACATGTATAATGTGTTGGGCTAATATTTTGGATAGATGTCTGAAGAAGTTACAGAAGACAGCAATGAAAAAAGTGTCCCACTTTTTCTGAATTCACTCAAATATCAGTACTAATAACAGTACTACAAGAAAAAAATGACAGGATATAGTACTTCAAGAACCAGAGCCTTGCCTAACCAACGTACAGGGGGATCTCTTACCTCCATTGGAAAAGCCTATAACACTGTCCCAATTTATCTACTCCATGTTGTTCTACTTTAGCTAGCTATGGTTGGGAAAGCAGGACAACAACAAAAAATGACAGAATTACAAAATGTAAATATAAATTGGCAACTTTTTCATGTATTTTGGAGTAACCAGTGCATAGTATGCACATTTACATCACAATGTGGCACTGTGCATTATTTATTACATGGCTTTATAACCTTAATATTAAAACAGAAAAAAAGCTATGTCACTGATCTTACCGTGTGCTTTGCGGGGTGAGCAACCTGTTGGAATATTGCTCAGCCCACCTCAATGATGTCATACCAATGAAGTGATGTGATTTTGATTATGTGGTTTCTCTGCAAGAGCTTAGTGACAACAGTTTAGATTTTCTCTTGTCAGACCAAGAAATAAATGCATCAGGATTAAGCTGTCCCAGTTTATATGATGTCCCACTCTTTCCGAATTCACCCTGTATAAAAGAACAGCAGCATTGTGTGGGTTGTGGGTTCATTTCCCACAGGGGACCAGTATGTAAAACTACAGAAATGTATACACTCACTTCTGTAAGTTGCTCTGGATAAGAGTACCTGCTAAAATGTAAATGTCAAGTGTGTGTGTGTGTGTGTGATGCAGCCTTGACATGACTTCTCTTCAATAGGTACAGTGCCTTCAGAAAGTATTCACAACCCTTGACCTTTTCCACATTTTGTTGTGTTACAGCCTGCATTTAAAATTGATTAAATTGAGATTGTGTGTCACTGATCTATCTACACACGATACCCCATAATGTCGAAGTGGAATTATGTTTTGATACATTTTTACAAACAAATAAAAAATGTAAAACTGAAATGTCTTGAGTGCATAAGTATTCAACACTTTTGTTATGGCTAGCCTAAATAAGTTGAGGAATAAAACAAGTGCTTAACAAGTCACATAAGTTGCATGGACTCATTCTGTGTGCAATAATAGTGTTTAACATGACTTTTAAATGTCTACTCCATCTCTGTACCACACACATACAACTATTAGTCGAGCAGTGAATTTCAAGCAAAGATTCAACCACAAAGACCAGGGACGTTTGCCAAAGGTTCGCAAAGATGGGCACCAATTGGTAGATGGGTAAAAAAAAAAGCAGCCATTGAATATCCCTTTGAGCATGGAGCAGTTTTTAATTACACTTTGGATGGTGTATCAATACACCCAGTCATTACAAAAATACAGGCACCCTTCCTAACTCAGCTGCCGGTGAGGAAGGGACATACTCAGGGATTTCACCATGAGGCCAATGGTGATTTTAAAACAGTTACAGAGTTTAATGGCTGTGATAGGCGATAACGATTTTCACTCTGTCATTTATGTTAGTATTGCGGAGTAACTACAATCTTGTTGATCCATTCTTATGTAACCGATGTGAAATGGCTAGTTAGTTAGCGGTGGTGCGCGCTAATAGCGTTTCACATCGGTTACATAAGAATGGATCAACAAGATTGTAGTTACTCCGCAATACTAACATAAATGACAGAGTGAAAATAAGGATGCTTGTACAGAATACAAATATTCCAAAACATGCATCCGGTTTGCAATAAGGCACTAAAGTAATACTGCCAAAAATGTGTCAATGAAATTAACTTTTTGTCCTGAATACAAAGCGTTATGTTTGGGGAAAATACAACAAAACACATCACTGAGGACTGTTCTTCACAAACATTTCGCTACACCCGCATTAACATCTGCTAAATATGTGTATGTGACCAATGCAATTTGATTTGATTTATTTTCAAGCATGGTGGTGGCTGCATCATGTTATGAGTATGCTTGTCATCGGGGAGAACTGGGACGAAAGTAACACTTTTTTCCCTAATTACTCAGAGATCGATAGAGCTAGAGACACCGTATTTTATGACAAATAACTTATACATGTCCTCTACTAGTAATTTTATTTCTAGTGTAAATGAGTTTAAATTAAATAGAAGAGATCTTCCGCAACGTTACTTTTGTACCTGCCTACGGGGCGGGCGTAACACAGCCCGCACAATATCTGTCTTGCTGTTTTCAACTCTTTCTCTCTCTCTCTCTACCGCACCGGCTGTCTCGACCTCTGAATGCTTGGCTATGAAACGCCAACTGACATTTACTCTTGAGGTACTGACCTGTTGCACCCTCTACAACCACTGTGATTATTATTTGACCCTGCTGGATGTTTGAACATCTTGAATATCAATCTGGCCTTAAATGACCATGTACTTTTATAATCTCTACCTGGCACAGCCAGAAAAGGACTGGCCACCCCTCAGAGCCTGGTTCCTCTCTAGGTTTCTTCGTAGGTTCCTGCATTTCTAGGCAGTTTTTCCTAGCCACCGTGCTTCTACATCTGCATTGCTTGCTGTTTGGGGTTTAAGGCTGGGTTTCTGTATAGCACTTTATGACATCTGCTTTATAAATAAATTTGACAATGTTATCCTTGTCATGTGCGCTCCTCGTGTCTTGATAGAACAAATGTCTTTATTCTCTTCACAAACGGCAAACTCATCATGCTCATCACATTTCCATGGATTGACATAAGGTAATTGACCACCAGAATCATAAAGATATATATTTTTAACCACTAACCTGTTGATAAAAGTTTGTGAGAAGCTGATCCAAGGCATAATTCTAATGATGTCATATATAATTTTCAAACACTCAGTCACTTGTTGATACTTTTCTAACGTTATAAAAGCAGTATGAACTAGAGGAGACAATGCTTAAAAGTTCATCATTTTACATTTTGTTACTTTCGTCCCAACAATCTCTCCTGTAACTCCTCCCAGGCTAACACCCAAGACTAGCTAGCATGATACTTGAAACGTGTGCTGTCATTTAGTCACTAGATGGGTTAAGAAAATTACATATGTTTGGAACCTTCAACAACTAAACACAACCAAAGATTATGGATATACAGACAAGATACTTGTCTCTCCGCCCTGACAATGGGAGTCGTTGTCCACAAAGTGGCACTACGAGCGATCTAGCTCCTGCCTATCCTTTCTTTGGATTGGTGGATATATCTCATTATTTTAATACTTTTTGGGATATTCGGTGAGGGTTGTTGACAGCAACCGCCTGTATTCAATTGAGAGATGCTATGCTACTAGCCTCAAGCCATGAATATACATAACCATCTCAAGACAACTCCGATATAAAGTGTTTTTTGTTGTTGCAGGATGTCACTATACTCTCCTAACAACCTAAGCATTACGAAACTTCTATTCAATCAAATAAACCTCACGTAGCAAATAAGCCATACATTTTTTTCTTGACCAAAATCGACAATCTCATTGACCTCCATACAAAAACTCTTTGCTTGGTATAGAGGTAAAGAGAGAGTTGGGCCTCTCTTTACCTCTTCCTCTCTAACGCAACTTGACAACCGAAAAACACCCTGTTTTGTTTGACATACATCACTCAAAAACACTTTTTGTTGATAATAACTGTGCGAAACATGGTCAGAGGGGTCTGTTTTCTGCAGGGAGGTCATCCTCCACATTAGGAACATGGTGACTTCACTATGTCATTCTAGCTTTTGTGTTTTCTGAGAAAATGGCCGTGTTACTTTTGCCCCTTGTTCTTTCGTCCCAGCTCTCCCTACATTTTGACTGGGGTACAGGAGTGGAGAAATATTATTTATTTCTTTAGCATCTTGAGAGAATACAAATGCACAGTTAGATACCATCTGTAGGGGTATATTCATCAGCATCATAGGCTATAATCTGAGAGTATTTCAACCACATCAAATATGCATCCAAGGCGAATTGACATTTTATCAGAAACATACTGGGTTGTAAACTTCTTTGCTCCGTGAAAGAAGCAAATATGACAGAATTTGACCGATGGATTGAAGGATTCATTCTATCGGTTTATGACATTATTTTGGTGAGCAAGGGTTCATTTAGTCTTCTATGGCAACATAATGACAGGAGAGAAGCTGCCTGTATCTAATTATAGACAAGTTAAGAAACAAATAGCCTACCAAAATGTCGGAAATTATAACAGAAACATATCTAAAAAATCCTGCATACCTGTTAAAAAATCTTTCCGCAGTCTCTGACTACATTTTCCATATTAACGGGTCGGATGCCGGCCTCAGATTTTCACTTTATCACATAGCCTATAGTCGGGCGGTTGCGGATGGGTTATTAGCAACTGTAGACAGGTGAACAAACAGCTGACCGGCGTACAACTTCTATAATGGTATATGGCACTCCACTAGATGTCACCCTCCAGCTTGCCTCATAATAGATACTGTATCTTGACAGTTTTTCTATAGACCCTTTGCGGCATTAATAAATCACAACAATCGCATAATGCCTGGGAAAAGCTTTCTTGTGTAAAGGACAGAAAAAACATCCAATGCTCTTAAGGAAAAGGAGGAACATTATCAGTTAAGGTATATTATTGATCATTGAAGAGCACTGGTTGACGAGTGCATGTTTCTTTTTCAATCACACTGTATGTAGCCTACTTTACCAATCTACAATCTACATCTCACCAATCCAACCCTATTGGATATCATCCCATAACTACAGAGGAATGGCACACCCTCTAAAAGCAGTTATCAATTTGAGATAAATTGGCCAGGTGACAAGAAGTGCATGTGGAGTTAACTATAAAAGCCGCTTTCTCTGAACTGTCAAGAAAGAAAGCCCAGTGCTATTGCAGCATTCAAATCCCCCTTTCCCCGTGCTAGAAGAAGATCTCACAATATGATGGCCATGATCCACTGTAATATAGACACAGGTCAGGGGTGTAGATACACAGTCATCACCTTTGCTCTATATAAAATATTATACACTGCTTAATCCCATGCAATAGAAGCGCTGTGCAGGACTAGTATAAACCATTTACAGGTCTGAAATGAGAAATATCTGACTTCATCCATATGGATTTCATGGGAAAAGGTTCTATGTGGGGAAATTTGACATGGATGCTTCTCAAACTTTTCTCCAGCGATAATTCAGTTGAAGAGTTGTATTATTTTCTCTATGGAAAATCTTGGCATATATTTAGGGAAATATTGATCATATAGGGATCATTTCCCACTTAATCTACACTGGATGTGTGTCTCCTTGTTTAATTAATATACATCTATTTCAGACTTGTAAGTGTTTTCATTACTTCTGTAGTTTTATTTCATGCAATGATGAAACCTAAAAGCAGACTTACTGTATTCTCGCTGAAGAAAAAGTTTTTTGAAAGAAGGAGAATGAAAAAAAGGAAACCCACACAGTAAAATATCAGGTGAATGTTCTGTTGTTATGTAGGCGACCCATGAAATACGCTCAGCAATCATTAACTTGGCAATGATTAAATACTTGTGTTTGAGTTTCACTGACGAGGGCTTTAGCGCAAACCATCAAACACCTATCATTCTGAAATGTTTATATGACTACCTCTATATCAGGTGGATAAAAAGACACTTCTCAAATTGGTTCTGTCTGTCTCTTGCTCTTGCTCTCTCTCTCTCTCTCTCACTCTCTCTATCGCTCTCTCTTTTTTCTAAGTAAACTCACTCTTCCTCTTGAAAATAACTAATTAATGAAATATTGAACATTCTCTGCCCTTTTCATATGTGCTTGCTTTATCTATGCATTTCACAATTCGTTGTATATTATAATTAATAAATTGTGCCCATGTACTGTAATTAGGGCTGTGACGATACCAGCATTGCAATAGTTTTTCCATGGCAAAAATGAAAACATGAAGCAAACCAAACTCTTTGGTCCTTTAAAAACATGCTGTATGTAACATTTTGTGTGCTATAGCTTGGAAAATAAATAAATGTGACTCTGGATGACAACATAATGATGATTGTTTCCAACATCAGGGCTGTTTTCCTAAAGAAGTTAAATCTGCTTCATGTTTTGTTTCCTCTGCATGATACTAACGAGTATCGTGATACTGGTATCATCTTGGCCCAAACTGGAATATATCTCTGTTTGTCTTCATCATGATCCTAAAGCCTTGAATCTGAGTGGAATTCAAATGAAGTGGGGGAAGTCGAGGGGTGAGGAGCAGAGGCACCAGATTGGTTGTTTGCAGGTAAAGCAATCTGCAAATACATTAATTATTAGGGGCTATATCCTGTCCTTACAAACTGTTATCTCCTGTCCTTTCATACTGGAAAGGCAGAGAGGGAAGGGGGTTGGGATGTAGCGTCTCACACTCACTGACAGAGGGGGAGGTCAGTTTGTGGTGTGTTGTGGGGGAGGGGGCACAAACAGAGGACCATGGGCCCCCCTTAAGGACTCTGTGGAATGTAATTAAGGCTCACTCTTTAACACACAAGCACCCAACCAGGCAAACAGATGATTCATGATAGCAGTGTTAGCTTTATGGCTGTGGTGATCTCTGTTATAAACACATCATCTCAGTTGAATGCTGTTTATCAAATACAAGTGAACTCCAGTAACATAATTTTATAGGAAAGGATCCGTATCAAACTTTCTCTGTCAAGACTAATACATCTGTCGTTCTCAAGTGACAAATAATACTTCCATTTGTGTTTTGAGGTCATGAACTTAAATATGTATATCAACTGCTTGAAGCAGATAGGTATTTTAGAAGTTAAAATCGGTATAAAATTGGCTGGACTGCATAAATCTCTGTGTGCTTGAAACTTGGGACACAGCTGAGGCTATGAACTTCACAGATTTTTTCAACAACACCCCTTTGAAGGCAACATCAAAGATGCATGTAAGTAAAACTTGTAAGAGACATCGCCACAGTATTTTAGGTGGGGTATTTTTTCCAGTATATATTTTTCCTTCTCAATTGTAGACAGATTGAGATAAAATATGCCCAGACCAAGGAAACAGCAAGCAAGGAGCGAAGCAAGCAAGGAGCTAATTACCAAGTGTTACCCAGTCCCCCCCCCTCTCCATCTTTAGCCCTGACTCCCTCCCCAACAGTTGAAATTCTACACTGGTGTGCCTGAGAGATCACCATGGAGACAGATTCGGCACTATCTTCCATGGCTCTTCTCCAGAGGGCAGTTGGGACTCCTTAGTCCCGTCAGTCTCCCATAGGGCGATTGCACTTCATAGTGTTTGCTACACAATTGCAAATTGTACCCTGAACACCGCTGTTCCCCACTCCCCATGTGGCATATGGATATTGGCCTGTTCTTGTGTTAGTGAACAGATGGATAACATGTATGAAAGTCTGAGGGTTGTGTGTGAGTGCATACTTGAGCTTGACTGCCAGTCAGTGTTGTAAGGACTTGTAGTAATACATGCATGGCTGAGGAAGCACACATTTTGTATCATACCTATTTATCCTTCTCCATGTTACTGCTCAATCTGAATTCTGTTGATTTTGTATTTTTGTTAATCTTTTGGAGAGGATTATATAAAAAGGTCAACTAAACCCACTTAGCCTATGACTCTTTGAAAATGCATACTTGGGAACCAGCAATGGTTTGAGTGTAACAGATAATGTTGAAAAATTTACATCATACAATCTCAGAAGAATATGTAGGCTTATGTTACAATTGCAGACCTAAACACTTTATTTGTCAATATCAGTATTTGAGGCATCAGAATTATGTCTATAAACATTTATAAAATAATTAAATTCAAGAGATTCCTTCTAGGGCACATTTTTGCTAATGGAGAATAGCACGTCACAACGTCCACGCTCACATATATCTCCATGGGCTACTTTGGTGAGCTATAAATAAATGCATGTTGATGTATTTCCCCTAATATAATAGCATCGGTATTGCTGCCCGTCTCATCTATATACTTATTTCTAGTCTACGTGTAGTCCATGTTCAGAAAGATCCATACGTCTTAATTCTGAAAGAGGAGGAAGACAACTACTCTACCCAGAAGCCCTATCGCTCTTTTGCAAGCTGGCTTCTTGCGCTTTGGGAGTGTTTCCCATTTAAACAAACACAGTGGTGAAGATGGCGGAGAGTTAATAGGGGCAAGAAAGAAACTGGTGTAGCCTACTCAATGAATGCATTGAAGCGGGTGAGTTTTTCCTGCTAATAGCCGGTGTTTTGTTGGTAACACTGATAGAGTTTTAAAACATGTGGCACATTTTCCAGTTAACCTGATGTAGCTTAACGCGTTTCTTGGAATAGGCAGAGGTTTCACCCGTAGCCTACAACCAACCTACCTTGTAGTTCTGAGCGTGTCCGTTTATTTTGGATTTGTTGGCAACATGAAGAGTGCTCTCTCCCTGATGATGTAAGTCCATATTTGTCTATTGGCTGTTTTAAATATGTGTGCATTCCTCGTGGAGGTTGCATACGGCTTTTATGCTCATCTTTGTTACAAAGTTTATCAGAGGGGCAAATTGATAACATTACATTCAGAAACTATTCCATCTCGACTGAGTTAACTCTTCTATTTGTGTAGGCAAGATACCTGTTTGGCATTGCAACGGTTCTATTGAAGTCTAAGTAAATCTTTTTTTTTAAGTACTAGTTTGCCCAAATATTTAGGTTGCGTTTTCATACTCTTTAAATTAAGAACAAATATACATAGTTTAACATTGGACTACAGCTGAATCTACTGTCGCCAACTAGCCTAGATTCAGAGGTTCAGTGTAGTTTTTATGGTATTAATGGTTACAAGGAATAACTGTTTTCATCAATCTGCTACTTTGTAATGATTGTGACAGTTGACGCATGAAAATGAACATTGGCAACATTGTATCAACCTCAACATGACGTAGCCTAATGGTCAGCTAGTGTTAAAATTACAACTAACTTATGTTGGACAAAACATCGACATGGTGGAGGTAGTAGCCCGGCCATTTAAAAATCCGCACATTTGCTGTTATTTATGGTTCAGCCGTGCTATGTTAAGTAGCTATTTGTGATCATAACGGTGAAGATAATGACCCACCACAACGCGGTAGGATTGGATACGTACGTCAGGCCACCGGCTCAACTCTCTCGTAGGCTACATGCAACATTGCTACAGAATAGGCTATTTATGATACAATATGTCTCAAGTTCACATACATTTAATTTACTGCAGGGCATGGTGAGGAGAATGTTGGTCTTCATTCACGTGTGTGTGCGAGAGAGAGGGCTAATGTTTAAGCGACTCTGGGCAGAACACTCCTCACCGAGTTTTTGGTTAGAAAAAATGGCAACAAAACGAACTACTGATCAGTTTGTATGCTGAACATTTACTTTGAGGCAATAAGGGAGAATTCTTCGACAGCTTGCTCATGTATTCTCGACAGACAATGGAGAGTGAGTAATTTCTCTTGCATTTAAAGGTCTAGGTGTGCAGTCTTCGCTTGGGGGCAAACCACGTGAATCACAAGAAACCTACTCATCCCAACATGCAAGACTCTCAATGCTCCGTCTGGCTTAAGACATTTTTAAGGGTAAATTAATTGAATTTGCCCTAGAAGAATTAGAAAGAACTGTGTGGACATCTACAAATTAGTGGATTCGCCTTTCCAACAAGTCAGTATGTCAAATTTCTACCCTGCTAGAGCTGTCCTGGTCACCTGTAAGTGCTGTTATTGGGAAGTGGAAACGTCTAGGAGCAACAACGTCTCAGCCGCAAAGTGGTAGGCCACAAAACGGGACCGCTGTGTGTTGAAGTGCAGAGAGAGAGAAAAGAAAAAAATACATTTGTCTGTCCTCGGTTGCAACACTCATTACCGAGTTCCAAACTGCCTGTAGATGCAATGTCAGCACTGTTTGTCAGGAGATTCATGAAATGGGTTTTCATGGCCGAGCAGCTGCACACAAGCCTAAGTTAACCATGTGCAAGACCAAGTGTCGGGTGGAATGGCGTAAAGCTTGCCGTCATTGGACTCTGGAGTGGTGGAAACGCGTTCTCTGGTGTGATGAATCACGCTTCACCATCTGGCAGTCAGACAAACATATGGGTTTGGCGGATGCCAGGAGAATGCTACCTGCCCGACTGCATAATGGAAACGGTCAAGTTTGGTGGAGGAGGAATAATGGTCTGGGGCAGTTATTTATGGTTTGGGATAGGCCCCTTAGTTCCAGTGAAGGGAAATCTTAATCCTACAGCATACAATGACGTTCTCGACAATTCAGCACTTCCAACTTTGTGGCAAGTTTGGGGAAGGCCCTTACCTGTTTCAGCAGGACAATTCCTGTGCACAAAGCGAGATCCATACAGAAATGGTTTGTTGAGATCGGTGTGCAAGAACTTGACTAGCCTGCACAGAGCCCTGACCCCAACCCCATCGAACACCTTTGGGATGAATTGGAAAGCAGACTGAGCCAGGCCTAATCGCCCAACACCAGTGCCCAACCATACTAATGCTCTTGTGGCTGAATGAAAGCAAGTCCCCTGTTCCAACATCTACCTGGTCCAACATCTAGCGGAAAGCCTTCCCAGAAGAGTGGAGGCTGTTTAAGCAGCAAAGGGTGTACCAACTCCATACACTACATGGCCAAAAGTATCAGGTGAATGTGTATGGTGTCTGAGCTATGGGCTTGGAGTAAGAGTTAGGCCACTGAGCTATCCTGACTAGCGAATTGTCTTCATGGTCTCATTTTAGGATTAGGCCTATTTTATTTATCATAATACTTTTTAATGCACATCTACATTGTCTCCATCTTCTCTAGCAGTGTATATGTTTGTAGGAAGGGAACAGTGGCTGCTGTGTGAAACTACTCAATGAACTACTGCTGCTACTCTGCTTCTTTGCAAATTGAGCCCCCCTTCTCTATCTCTCCCTTTCTCTCACAGGGTGTCAGGCTGCGTTAACAATGAATCAATCTTCTGGGAGATTCTTTGACTGCAGATGGGTTGAAGAAGTGACTTTGATGCATGGCTTTTTCTTTGTCCATTTACAACTGTGTTCTCAATAAGTCATTAACTTATCGCTTCATCTCATGGGTGTAGGAACATCTCTCTGGTGTCAGCTTCGTAGCAGATGAACCAATCCATTGATTTCCATGACATATTGAGTGGATATTGTTACTGTTTGTGCATTGGCATTTGTCAGCATTAAGACTAGGGTTTGATGATGCATACTTGGCCTAATATTTAACTGTCATATTGTTTTTGCTCAGACAACTGTTGTCCTTGTCACTTCTGAAAGTATTCACTTATTTAAAATCAGGTTGTGGGTATTTTGACTTAAAAGCAGAAAGAATGAGTGGGGAAATATGCAAATGCATCACCTTTTGTGTGGTGGAGAGGTACTTTATGATAACTGCCTCCACTCTCTTTGGCAAGCTGAATTTCTGCTCCATTGATGTTTGAATAGATTGCTTTTTTTGTTTGTCGTCAGGGTTGTGACTAAGGGGGAAATGTTAAAAAAGAAGGTATTTGGTGGTCAACAAGTAAAGGTGAGGGTGTGTGTTCATTCATCTTGTTAGTGGGGAGAGAAGAGCAGTGGGTAGGGGAGGGCTCTTGGAGACCCACTGAGCTGAAAGGAAAGCCTGATTGTTTCCCTAATTGAAATTTGATTCCTTGGCCTTTGTACCTTTTTTGTGGGTGGTAGTGAGGCGCTGGGTTTGAAATGAAAGCATAAGAGAGCTATAAAGTTACATTTCCAAGAAGAGAAGCCCACATGACAACCGCAAAGTCATTAATTTGGTGACAGTAAACTCTGCATGTCAGCTGATATACCTGAGGGGCCTCGCAGTCCCACGCTCCACAAATGCCTTCAACAGGTTAGTTTGTTGAATCAACTAAAGCAAAACTCCTCTCCCTCCCCTGAAAGGAAAGAGCCCAAGATCGAACTGGAGTGGAGACTTGAGTTCCTGCTGATGAAATATTTAGGACTGACTGCTCAGAGGGAGTGTGTTAAAGACCAGAAGAGTAGGAACTGTGGAGCAACTAAAACAGCGGTTTCCCCTTCAATGACACCAAACCCTGGTCTCAATCACTTCATGCAGATTACAGTGTGGCTCCGCTAGTATCAATTCATATTCATGCATTCCCCTCTCGTTCAACTCTGAGGTAATACCCAAATGCAGGGGTAATTCTGCCATATGTGAGCCCGAGCCATGCACACTTATGAAAGCCAAACGTGCAGCCTGAAGTAATCATTGCACCCAATTCCAATTTATAACCACTAAGGCGTTGGAACAGTTGGTACTCTGTAGTCACTGCTGGTTGGACGACAGAAGGAATAGCTTATGAGGAAGAGAGAGGGGGGCACAGCTCTTCTTTCCACCAGTCTTTACTTTCTCTCCCTTGGCTGAAGAATGCTCGTTAAACTGGTTCACCTGAACAAGCCAATGGGAGGGTAGCTCCCTGCCCTGGTTTTGTTACCATTGTAAAATGTTAGTGAGACTATTTGTGTTTTGTTTAGGGCCCCCTTTTTATAAAGTCTGGGGGGGAAAGAAAGAGGAAGAGGGAAAAAAAGTTTTGTTTGTGAGATAAATGTTACCAGATGCTTTCTCCGTCAGGCAGGCAGCGAGGAGAGAGCGTGTCAGTTCTGAACTTCTCAACTGCTACACGGCCACCTTGCTTTGATTCTGCCCCTCCACGGCTCGGAGGAGAGTTAAGTCTTCCACCCTGAAGTGAGAGGCCTCTGCTATTCTGGGTCGATCAGCGAGCAGACTGCAGATTTACTACACTGTTAACACCAAAGCATGATACTACATTTATTGTAATGTTAACATTTTTCTGCAACTAAATAGTCTTAATTGACTTGAGGTTGGGGTGTTATGGTGGGGGGGACTGTAGTGGAATAGATGAACATATTCTCTTAGCTGTCATTTATGCCCATTTGTTACCATGATGTTGCACTTGTTTTTATATGGTTTTTCGTTAAGATAACACCCAATCCAAGGGTTGCTTGCTGATACCTGTCAATCCCTGTTTTAAGAGCAGCGCAGCACTGCTGTCATTTTCAACATACTCAGAACAATGGGGTGACACACGAGTAAACCCATTTTGATTCTGAATATGGTGTTTTGAGTCTTGGCTCTGCATTTATGCACCTCAACTGATGGGCACTACCAGGAGTCAGGATTCTACCACTGCTTTGATAGGTCCCTGTGGTCAGAAGAGGTTAATGTGCAGATGGGAACCCAATTGCAGAAGAATAAGCTCCTATTTGATCTGATTTTATTTTCTCTTCCCCATATTGTTACTAGCCTGGCAAATTAAGCTAGTCTTTCCTTGTGTGTAAAAGAGGCACCCAACATTGAGGCTCCACCCTCATGCTTTATATTACCTAATGAAACGCCATTAACATGTAGAGACAACCTTTGACCTGGGTTGAGGTCAGAGGTTATCTTTTAAAGTGCAAAACAAATGTCGTTTACCGCTTCACTCGTCTAAATGGGTGGTGAAAGCTGAATGTTTCTCTGCTGCCTTTTTGAAGAACATTCGCTCACCCTGTCACAGTTGAATAGGCTTTTATACAGATATTCAGAGTCCAGTGTTTGGGTCGTTCTGTGCTAGAACAGAGAACCACCATGGTAGAATGTATATGTTATACTCTTTCACAGTTATATAATTTGTTGTGTTTTGACCTATGAGAGCTGTGATTAGCTGTAAAGGCTTGACTTATTTATTAACAGATGGAGTAGAGCGTGGTGCCATCGAGTCAAAAACAACCACGTTTGGGTTGTCAGTAGATGACCGCTCTGCTGGGTGGGTTTATGAGTTGATCTTTGAATCTGAGTGTTCCAATCCCCAATGTATGGCCCCCTCCCTCCTTTAAAAAGCTTGGTCCTTCTAACCCCTATATCCACCCTGTCCTCAAGTCATTTAAATACACTTTTAATAGTGTTAATCTGAATCTGTGCAGCGTGTGGTGGGCCCAGTGCTGGACAGAAGGAGGGGAGTGAGAGGGTGAGACCGGCTTGAGTATAAATTGTGGGCTAATTTGCTTTGCGAATTGCGTTCACGTTGACCACTATTATGCTGTACTTTGATTCAGGACTTTGGTGTTTATCTAATACAAGAAATGTAGTAAAAACATCAAATGTCTTACCCAGAATTGCAACTGAAAAATTGACACCCTTACCCAGTTTAGCTCCAATGACAACTATTGCGATGGCTTGACACAAATGGTCCTAGAAATAAATGTTAGAGGTTTTATTCTTTAACCTCCACTTGTGTAGAATTGTGGTTCCCACTTCCAGTGGAGATGTTATGGAGAGAAATTGAACTAATTTGATCAAGTTGACCACTTGCACCTATAAATATGTGGTGGTGTTAATTGTATTAGGGGAGATTCAGTTTAACTCACGAGTAACCTGATCTGAGTAAGACCAATCATCCTCTTATTTCAAAGCTACTGGTGCTTCTTTCTCTCTGCATAGCATTTCTCTCTCTCTGTGTGTGTGTGTGTGTGTGTTTAAAAACAAATAATCAGAAAATGAATGGTGGGGGTAGTGATTAAACTGGCATCAGACCATTTGAGTGGAATTCTTTGCAGGGGTCATAGTTCAGATGAGGAAAGGTGAAATTAAAACTATGCTAAACTTTTGACCCTGCAGGAGCTACGCAGGAACGCCCAGCTCTGGTGTGGAATGGAGACTGTTCTCTTCCTGTGTTTACTCCACGGATTCATAGAGGGAGGAGCGAGTAAGGGGGAAATCGGCTGAGCTGCGGTCTGAAATGAATGTTGACTTTTCAGCTGAGCAACACTGTGAACACCACACTGCTCCTGCCTGGTTGGTGGGGGTATAACGTTAGCACTCCTCTCTGTAAACATTTTTATTGTTCATATCATTTACCCTCAATTCAAGAGTTGAAACTTGGTGGTATAGATTTATGGTTGTCTTTTGAAAATACGGTTAAGGTACCGTGTGCTTTCCTCTGCATAGCCTCTTCAATAGGAGACAGAGGATGCTGATATGTTTATGTTATCTCAAAGGCAGAATGGGGGCATTGCAGGCTTGACTCTGTGCTGTCAGATAAGTCTCTGGCCATTGATTAATGATCTCATTAGCATAATATTAGCCCTGTGTGATCATGTTTAGCCATGGTCGGTGTTCTATTGGTTGCAAGATGGTGTGTGTATGGGGGGATGGGGTAGTAGTTAATAACAACCTAACTAGCACGTTCAAAGACCGTAGTAATGCCCTAAGGTAGTTAATATAGGGGATTATGATAGTACACTTTTATTTGGTGTGCTCGTGTCCAGTCTCCTTGGCGCTCTTTGTCTATTTTAATGATGGATAGCAGTGAAGAGATGTTCCTGCAGGAACTTCTCTTTGTCTCTCCCTCAGGGATATATATATATATTTTTTACACAAACAGTGAGTGAGATGAATCTCTTTGTCTTCACCTTCATTTATATCCCCGTTTTTCCTCCAGTCAAAGTGAAAGCAGGAAAGTGTGTGTGTGTGGTGCTGCTACGGCTCTGGGGATGGAGGGGGAGTGCCTTCTCGAGGAGAAGCTGCTGTGCTTTGAATGTCTGTTCCTTTCAGCTTTGAACTAACTGCTCTGTCTCTGTGTCTGAATGTATTTCTCTGTGTATGAATGTCTCTGTCTCTCTGTGTCTGAATGTCTCTTCCCCTTTACTACAGCACCAATAATTCACTCTTCAATGTTAATGTGCACACTTTCACCTCTTCAGGAAAAAAAACATGCAGAGAAGACACCTTCACTGTTGGGATTAGTTGAATATCCCTTAATCGTTGCAACTCTGAATAAGCTGATGGAGCCCATTGGCGCTTAGTCTACCAATGTTCCCTTTTCTTGCTGTAAACAAGGAAGTACATGTATGGTTTTCTTGTCTAGAATCTCTGCCCTTCCTTTCAGTCCTCCCCCCCTCTGTCTCTCTCACTCTGTCAGTATGAAGAATATGGAAGGCTTGTTTTATTCTAATTTGAGCTGTTTCCCAATGAGGCTGGGACTGTTTGAACTCTACTGTGAACTAATGATGGGGGAAAAATCGATACAGGTACATATTAAGATATTATATCGCAGTATTACTTTTGTATTAGTAAGCTGTACCTGCACCAAAACGTCAATATTTTTCTTTCATATCTTGCACTCTTTTAAATTGTGAGCCAATTTCTTTTCAGCACTGATCAACACTTTTCTCATGACTCTGTGGTTACTCTGCAGCTGACATATGGTGATAGCAATATGTTTGGAAAACCGCAGTATCGAACCACAATATTTAAATATATATTTTACCCCTTTTTTCTCCCCAGTTTTGTGGTATCCAATTGGTAGCTAGTCTTGTCTCATTGCTGCAACTCCCGTACGGACTCGGGAGAGGCGAAGGTCGAGAGTTGTGCGTCCTCCGAAACCCAGCCAAGCTGCACTGCTTCTTGACATAATGTCCACTTAACTCGGAAGCCAACCTCACCAATGTGTCGGAGGAAACACTTACACCTGGCGACTGTCAGCATGCACTGCGCCCGGAGTCGCTAATGTGCGATGGGACAAGAACATCCCTGCCGGCCAAACCCTCCCCTAACCCGGACGACGCTGGGCCAATTGTGCGCCACCTCATGGGTCTCCCTGTCGCTGCCGCCTGCGACAGAGCCAGGTCTCGAACCAGGATCTCTAGTGGCACAGCTAGCACTGCAATGCGTTAGACCACTGCGCCACTCGGGAGGCCCTCGAGCCGCAATACTTATAGAATCGCAATACATATGGTATTGTGAGGTCCCTGGAAAATCCCAGCCCTACTGTAAACCTTAGCTCCTGCTGTTTCCTGTCTGGGGGAGGCGCTGGCATTTAATTTGAGAGTATAGAGCATTTTTGGATGCCTCGTTGAGAGGATATTAAAGCGGGACTTATTTTTCTCTGGCACGGTCTGCAATGGCTGCATTCTTCCTCCCCACTGTCTCCTCCCATCTCACCCATCTGGTTGTGGAGATGGGGAGGAGTATGGCTATCAACAGCGCTATGAGGCTGGTTTTGATCTGAATTTTAAGAAAACGGACTCAACAATTTCAAAGATTTTATTTTAAATCATTTAGGCCCAAATCTATGGATGTCACATGACTGGGAATGCAGATATGCATCTGTTGGTCACAGATCAGTAAACCAGTCAGTATCTGGTGTGACCACCATTTGCCTTATGCAGCGTGACATATGGAGTTGATCAGGCTGTTGATTGTGGCCTGAGGAATGTGCGAAGCTGCTGTATTTTGGCATGATCTTTAACATGCCATCATACACAGTGATCCAGAGCATCCCAAACATGCTCAATGGGTGACATGTCTGAGTATGTAGGCCATGGAAGAACTGGGATATCTTCAGCCTCCAGGAATAGGGTTGTGGCGGTCATGAAATGTTGTCATTTGGTGACTGTCAAGCAAATAACTGCTGATCTCACAGTAATTAACAAACACATTTAACATCCACGCGTAGCCTACAAGCCACTGATGCAGACCTTTTTGGAACCTCTTCAATAAAAAAAAAAAAAAAAAAAAAAAAATAGGCTAAACCCATGTAATATAGCTACACCACAATAAATCCATTTATTGATTACAATACTCTGAGTTGTCCTTATGTTAGGCCTTGATATGGCTGTGGGCTACGCTAGCTCATTTAGTAGTTAAGATTAGCATTCAGTGGCATTATTTTCTAGTATGAAGAATACAATTGAACATATTTTCTCCAAACGATTTGAGGGAGAGTGCACATGCGGCTACTCTGTATTGCCTTTAGCATCCAGTGACCGTTGTGCCCTCAGGCTGAATATAATTATTGTTCCCTTCTCCTGGCTGCATGCGCCGAAGTGCCGCTCACTAACATAGCTCTCTGAGAGCTCAATTATTATTAGCCAATGCCCGTCACGTAATCACACATCGGAGACGCAACTGTGAGCGTCCTTATCCAATTCTGAGGCGCATATTGAAGCTATTGGGACTGTACACATTTCGTTAGCCAACAAGATGTAGGCCTAACGAACAGCAAAAGCACTGGCCTATGTTAACCTACTATTCCCCCGTAGTACAAAAGTTGACCTATTCTGTGTAAGAATAAAATATTCCAAACATAGTCTGGGACCGTTGTGTGACGCGATAGATCCCAAAGTATTACAACCACTAGCCTCAAATGTTTAAGCAATGAGGCTGACGCAACAGACAAGAGAATTTGGCTTAAAATGTTGATAAAGGATATTTCTTCACATAAGCGGAGCAATGTGCACACGGCAGTAGGCTATAAGCACGAATGTTCCAAAATACAATCAATTAGCGGGAAAACACTATTCTCAAGTCACTGCAGATGCGACCATACATTTAATGATTGTATTATAAATCTACATTTTTATGCTAAACCCTTCCCCCAACTTGAAACGCACTGTATATGTATGCCAGTTAAGCTGTTGACCCGTTGTAAAGCGGATGAATTTTAAGTTATTTGGCCACTTGTGATACAAACCTTATCAAAACATATAGGCCTATGGGCTATGCTACATTAGGTGTGTGTGTGACTATGATTTTTAAAGTTGAAAAAAAAGGCATGCACTGTTTCTTGCCTTACTGCACACAAGCTGGGCATGTTTCACAAGTGATGGGCTAATATTGTCACCTATCAGACTTCTGGATTTAATCTTGTATTTACATATACTAAATAATGTGTGAAATTTGTTTTGATTTAAATGGACCCTTATCATGCACCTCGAAACGGGCAGGGGAAAACATGTCATCTTATGCACTTAATTAGCGAATGGAGGATTCCCCCGTGGTTCATTTTCATGGCAGTCAGGTAGGCTATACTTCTGTTGTAAAGAGAAGCAATGTGCTTAACATTAGGGAAGTTGATAAATATAGTAGGAATAGCCTATAGAAAGCTGATGGGATCCTCTTTTTAATAAAGGCCATCACTCTGCTTTCTCATGCAAATGCATTAGCCTATAGAAATGTTGCGCAACATGAGCTCATGAGCTCTCATGGAGTGTTTGATTGGATTTTTGATTACATTTGCATTGATGTCAGAGTGATTATAGAGAGAGTGCTGAGTACCAGGCAGTTAACACGTTTGGTAGGCTACTAACGACCATCAGCCGCATCAGAGCTTGGAGAAGCCTGATTACCGTGACTAAACTGTCACGTGGAATTTGACTGCCGGTGTGAATATGTTCACAGGAACAGCCCTATCCAGGAATTGTGCACAGATCCTTGCGACATGGGGCCGTGCATTATCATTCTGAAACATGAGAAGATGGCAGTGGCTGAATGGTACGTCAGTATCTCGGTGCTTTCAAATTGCCATCAATAAAATGCAATTGTGTATATTGTCTGTAGCTTATGCCTGCCCATTAGGCAGTATACCATATACTGGGGTATTTGTAAAAAGCCACGCGATGGTTTATTTTAAGTACTTTTTTTATACATTTGAACAGTGTCACAATACATTTTTGCAGATGATTCCAGGCGTAGTGTCATGAAACCAGGGTGGAAAACAATAGGTGGCCTAGCATCCTGTTTGCCCCGTCCCTCGGATGCTTGTTCATGTTTTCGAAATGTTCTCCAAAAACCTGTCATTGAAATTCACACTTCTACTCAATACAACATATTGAATTTAGCTTCACACTGTTCTGAGTATAATCGAATACTGCATAGAATGGCTGATTTGCTCATTTGCAGAAGCCTACCTATAATTTGGCTGGAGGAGTGGGAGGAAGGGATGTACATGCATGTCATTGTCAGTAAGGGAAATGGCATGAAACCTTTACTCTTCAGTTAACACACACACTCGCTCTCTCACAAACACATTGCTCCCAACTTTTAAAACGTTAGGAACCAAACAGAATTTAAGGAGCACCAGAAAAAATAGTTTTCATATTTTAGGCCTTTATGAGTCCTACCATTTTTTTTGAAGCACATCTCATGCGTTGCAGACTTTTCCTTTCAGGCAGTGCCAATCAAATTTGCCTAAACCAACTGTCAACTTACCAGGTTGTTAGCTAGCTAGATGACAACATGACTTAACAATGTTTGCTGTCAAACCAATAATTAGCGACATGGTTTGAAATGTGTCTGAAATGCCTGTGTTTAGGCTGGAGACGAGCTGTTTTCTCTGCTATGAAGCTGCATGCCTGTCGCCAAGCTGTGCTCCATTTTCCCTCTGACACTGAGGCTGCATGACCATGAACTTGCAAAGTCTACTCAGACTGGTCTGTGCTCTTGGGTATAACAGGCAATGAAATTATCCAATGCATCAACATTGCCCTCTGCGCGCTGCTCCAATGTAATAAATCTAACAAAAGACTCGTCTGGGTCTGCATCCCTGGTTGCCATCACGGCTAAATGATATATTTTAACTGACAGGAATAGACGCATGAGGAGTGGACGGGGAGAAACAGGTGAGTGATGGCTGGCTGATTACAGCTGCCACACGTCATATGTGGGTGAAGTGGATATTATTGGACATGCCTGTACAAGAGACTAAAGGCTGCTTCAATTCAATTGAGTTTATAAACAAACTTGGTAAACATTTTATAACAAGCGCCAGCAAATTCCTTAGCTCGGTAGGGTTGAAGTCTGTAGTATCATATGAAACAGTACTAGGGTATTCTACAATGTCGGTATCATGTTTTTGTACTGTGATATTACCGTGGTACTGGTATACCGTGCAACACTACAATTTTATGTTCGTAGCTACTTAAGTATATAACTGCAGTCAACTTGTGCAATACGTTAGGAGATAAAGAACATTGCGTTTTTCATTTCACCTGTCACATTATTATGGCGTTTATGGTTGTTCCCAGTCATGTTTGTTTACAAGCACACAATGAGAGACCAGAGCCTTCTGAGTCACTCACTGTTGTGCAGCCTGCTCCAGGGCATCTAATTACAGTATGCAAATCACAACTGGATGTTTGCTATGAAGTTAACTGTCTAAAATGTGATAAATGCTCTGCAATTGTGCATTTTTGGTTTGCTTGTTAGCATGTTAGCATGTTAGCTTCTTCCAAAATCAAGCATTTTACTTGGTAACAGCAAATAATCCCCTCCTGGATCAAGAGATCAATGAGTAGTATTTTTAGTTACTTGTATAGTTTAGGTCAAACTGTACAAAATGTTCTTCATGTGCTCGTTAGCTGAAATTGTTGCATGTTGTGTTAAAATGCTATTTAAATTTTTTTTTACAGTTCATATAAGGAAATCTAATGAATTTATTTAAAATTGACTGATTTCCTTATGAACTGTAAGACCTAATTAATTTCATCTATGGATTTCATCTATGGATTGGGCAGGTGCGCAGCCTTGGATTGGCCTGGGAGGGTGTAGGCCCACCCACTTGGGAGCCAGGCCCAGCCAATCAGAATTAGTTTTCCCCCAGAAAATGACTATTACAGACAGAAATACTCTGTTTCATCAGCTATCTGGGTGGCTAGTCTCAGGTGAAGAAGCTGGATGTGGATGTCCTGGGCTGGCGTGGTTACACGTGGTCTGCGGTTGTGAAGCCGGTTGGACGTATTGCCAAATTCTCGAATGACTTTGGCGGCTTATGTTTGAAATGAACATTCAATTATCTGGCAACAGCTCTGGTGGACATTCCTGCAATTAGCATGCCAATTGCATGCACCCTCAACTTGAGACATCCGTGGCATTGTGTTGTGACGATACTGCACATTTGAATGACTTTTTATTGTCCCCAGCACAATGATCATGCTGTTTAATCAGCTTCTTGATATGCCACACCTGTCAGGTGGATGGATTATCTTGGTTAAGGAGAAATGCTCACTAACAGGGATGCACACAAATTTGAGAGAAATAATCTTTGTGCGTGTGAAACTTCTGGAATCTTTTATTTCGGCTCATTAAACATGGGACAAACTTTACATATGGTGTGTGTGTGTGTGTGTGTGTGAGACACACGGCTCTTGGGATGGACAGAGGAGGAGAGAGCAGCCAGATCCAACTCCAGACTGTCCTGCTCTGAAGTGCAGACGAGGAACAGTTAATGTTTCCCCCCATGTGTTTCTTGCGTCAGGGCTTGGCTGCCAGCGTGCTTCATAATAGAGGCTTTCCTAGATTTTTTTACACAGCTTAACTTTTTAGAAGTCTGCACATGTACACACACTTGGCATTTGTCTGCCTCGCTGCACTTTAGTCCCATTGTGCATCGTATTTCTTTGACTATCTCAAGTCAGTTTTCTGGCTCACTCGCTCTGTTTTCATGAGAATTGTTTGCATTTTCACAAACGGATGAAACAGTTAGGATTCTGTGGTGAACTCTGGCACATTTACAGTGCCTTCAGAGTATTCACACCCATTTGACTTTTTAACACATTTAGTTTTACATCTGGAATTTAAAATGGATTTCATTTTAGATTTTTGGGTCACTAGTGTGACACACGCACGCACACAATGTCAAAGTGGAGTTCTGTTTTTAGACATTTTTACAAATTGAATAAAAAATGGAAAGCCTGCCGGGGCGGCAGGTAGCCTAGTGGTTAGAGCGTTGGACTAGCAACTGAAAGGTTGCAAGATCGAATCCCTGAGCTGACAAGGTAAAAATCTGTCGTTCTGCCCCTGAACAAGGCAGTTAACCCACTGTTCCTAGGCCGTCATTGAAATGTAATAAAAATTAACTGACTTGCCTAGTTTAAATAAAGGTAAAATAAAAAGTCTTCAGTCAACTATTTCAAGTTCAAGAGTTAACATGTGCTTAAGTCACATTTTGCAATACTAGTGTTTAACATTCATTTTAATGACTACCTCATCTCTGTACCCCACACATGCATACAATTATCTGTAAGGTCCCTGAGTCGAGCAGGGAATTTCAAACCGATTCAACCACAAACACCAGGGAGGTTTTCCAATGCCTTGCAAAGAAGGGCACCTATTGGTAAAAAAATAAATAAAAAAAGCAGTCATTGAATATCTAATTGAGCATGGTGAGGTTATTTATTACACTTTGGATAGTGTATCAATACACTGTCCAAAGTGTTGTGCAAGGCTCTTAGACTTACCCAGAGACTCACAGCTGTAATCACTGCCAATGGTGATTGTAACATGAATTGTCTCAGGGATGGGAATATTTGTCATTGTGTATTTCATTTTCATTACATTTGCTGAAATGTCTAAACATGTTTTCACTATGTGATTATGGAGTATTTTGTGTGTTGGTGGGTGAGAATATATTTAAACCGTTCTGAATTTGGGCTGTAACACAGCAAAATGTGGAATAAGTCAATGGGTATGAATACTTTCTGAAGGCACTGTACATGGTTGTGAAAACACATTATTTGTTGATGTGCACAAGTCTGTCAAGTTCAATTGTATAAAATGGATATGACACTGGGTTGACACGAGAAAAGCTCCAGCAGTGTGAGCAGCAGCTATTGTAATGTACCTGTCGTCATCCCAAAGTGTGAGAGCTGTAAGCATGCTCCTGAGGTGGGGCTGGTCTTTGAAGAAAAACAGGAAGTAATTCTGTTTCCTTTTACACTTGTCCTAAAATCCAGTAGATGCCTTTTTTGTTTCTGTAAGACTGTGTGGAAGAGGGTGTGTCTAGTAGGTGGGTGAGGGGGGTAGCTATACATGGTTAAAGAAAGGCTCCAAATGTTTCTGCTACAATTTTTTTATATTTGAAGACAAAAGACGGATCCCTCAAGACAGATCCCACTCAGGATGGTGGCATCAGTGGGTGATGGTTTGTCGGCTTAGTATGTTGTGCGTAGCCTTTCGTGTGAAAGTTGGGGTATGGTAAGTCCGTTTGGTGTTGTCTTTGTTTTGGGTGGGACATGTTTGTTATTTTGCCTGCGTCTCACAGAGCTCAGATTACAGCCTTGATTTCAGGCTCTGCTGGAATGTCCCCGGCTCCTCTCTATTCTGGTCCTGACTGAGGGACACTGCAGCTCTAGAGCTCAGCCCAACGCTCTTCCTCCTCCCCTTACTATACCTCCTTTTCCTCCCTTCTACTGCACCTCCCCCCATCATATTCAGCTGCCTTCAGCTGTACCTTTTTTATCTCAGTTGCTGTGGGAGACCTATTGGATTTGATCTGTGTGGAAGATCCCATAGGCACACAGTTGTTGCCACGCTAGCAGTGCCTACTTTCTCGTGTGTCGG
Source organism: Salmo trutta (assembly GCF_901001165.1). Lineage (NCBI taxonomy): Eukaryota > Metazoa > Chordata > Actinopteri > Salmoniformes > Salmonidae > Salmo > Salmo trutta. The sequence continues at coordinate 21,031,222 of NC_042970.1, read as the reverse complement.
CAGGAAGTTGACCTATGAATAATGCAGGTGACCCCTCCAGGGGGGGCTAGGGGATGATGTGGAAATTAAGTGACTAGGTTACCAAAAAAACGGACGGGATAGCTTACTGTTGCTTGGTATTAAAGATGCAGATGGAGCGAGAAAGGGACAGATGCACAGAATATGTAAATGTTGTGGATGGGTGGCCACATCCAGGAAGTGATGATGCAGGGGACGATGAGAGAGAATGCAAACAGGATGCGATCTTCTGTGGCTTCCTGTTTCTTTTTAGAATGAATGTTCCCATGAAGTTCTACCAAATATTAAACATTTTAACAGGAAGTAGAAGAGTGTGGGTTCTGTTCTAAATAGTATCAGCCAGCCAATGGGATCGCTCATTACTGTAGTGCTTAGAAGGCGGGACATAGTCCACATTAAAACATATCTAATAAAAGCAAGTTGGTGAACAAACTCAAAATAGCCAAATAAACTTGCAGTTTGTTACGTTAGTTTTCAGGAGCCACATTGGGCTTGGTTAATTTTGTTAAACTCTCACCTTTTTATCTTACAGTCCTGTCTGTCAGACTGACTGGTAGCATCCACTGACCCTTTACTGCTCAGTAGCCTTTTTATTAGATTTTTTTCTTGGTCAGAGTACTTGCTTTAGACCTGCCAGTGTACAGTGTGTGAACTGGTCTCTTCACTCATAACAGGCTGTGCTGAGACATTGAGGTCATAGACTCTGAATTGGGATAGGACACAATCAGGTGAACAAGTGCAGTGGTGTCCATGTCATTTACACTGCACCTCATTCTCCAGATCCTCATTCATCTCAATCTAGTTCAACAAACTTTGTAGGCCTATGCTGTCTTATAAAACCGTTAACTGCTTTCAATTCTTATCACTTTAAAACCTGCCCCGTACCTGGAACGAACATCTCCCAATCTCTGGGCAAGTTTCACATTGTCAGGTGGCTGATTCAGGATAATTTGCATAATGCCAGGCTTGTTGTGACTTGTTCATGGTGGGCTTCTGTTCAGACGATGACACTCTGAAATATCTAGCTGGCGTACATTTGTTTCCTTCCTCTTCAGAGTATAAGTCTGTTGAAGTAAAAGCAAACAACAAATGGAATGACCTAGCTTTCACCTGGATTCACCATTTCAGTTTGATTTCTTATTAACGTCACCTGTTAAATCCGCTTCAATCAGTGTAGCTGAAGACAGGTTAAAGGTTGTTTCAGTCGTAAGACAATTGGGACATGGATTGTGTATGTGTGCCATTCAGGGTGAATGTGCAAGACAAAATACTTAAGTGCCTTTTGAATGAGTGTCAAGAACTGCAGCGTTGCTGGGTTTTTCACAACAGTTTCCTGTGTTTCAAGAATGGCCCACCACCCAAAAGACATCCAGCCAAATTGACACAACTGTGCGAAGCATTGGAGTCAACATGGGCCAGCATCCCTGTGGAACGCTTTTGACACGTTGAGTCAATTCCCCAACAAATTGAGTCTGTTCTGAGGGCAAAAAGGGGTGCAACTCAATATTAGGAAGGTGTTCCTAATGTTTTGTATGCAAATATATTCCGTTTGATGCCACTGGGCAGCATGGTTGTCAAAATATTTGAGGTAATCAATGTTCATATGCTTTACCAGCACCACATTGATATTGTGTAATGGAAAGATTTGTACAAGGAAATAAAACTTTTCACTGCAGTCTCCTATACAACCTCTTTCTTGTTCTTTTCCCCCTATATCTTGTATACAGTCAAGCTATATAGCTTGACATTTTTCATTCAGTACTGAGAGCATAGTCCCGCTTGTAAGGTGTGAGGGAAGGGGGGAGAAAATAAAGGAAAGACAGATTTAGAGGGATGGTGAAAATGAGATTGAACAGGGAGCATGCAGTGGAGACGTATGGCTTAGAGACTAGGAGTGTGTCAGCGGTGGCGCTCTACAAGAGACTAGGAGTGTTTCTCAATGAATACTACTGTGCTCCTAGCACGGGAGGGTCGGAGTACGAGTCCATATCAAAGTATGCGAAAAAGGAGCACTAATCAAATGCATACTCCGTTTGTACATATTTGGAAGCTTCAACAGAAAGTATGCACAGAAATGTATGTGTATATGACGCAACCACGTAAAAAATTATGCACATTTTCTTGAAATCAATGGCGGCCATTGTTTGAGCTGAAGGGAGAGAAAATACACTGACTTCGGATTGAAATGTTGCCCAATGACACCGCATACTGTATGTTTCCAGGCAACAATATTTTATCTTGACAAGTTAATAAATACATGTAATTTGGGCACCACTATTTTTTTAACCTTTTATTTAACTAGGCAAGTCAGTTAAGAACAAATTCTTATTTTCAATGATGGCCTAGGAACAGTGGGTTAACTGCCTTGTTCAGGGGCAGAATGACAGATTTGTACCTTGTCAGCTCGGGGATTCAATCTTGCAACCATTCGGTTACAAGTCCAATGCTCTAACCACTAGGCTAGCCACCTGCTGCCCCAATACCCACTGTAATGTGCGTAAGTCGCAAGCCCATAGTCAGTCCGGGTTCCCGATTGGCGCAGTGGTCTAAGGCACTGCATCTGAGGTGTCACTACAGTCTCTGGTTCGATTCCAGGCTGTATGACATGATTGGGTGTCCCATAGGGCGGTGCGCAATTGGCCCGGGTTTGGCTGTGGTAGGCTGTCATTGTAAATAAGAATTTGTTCTTAACCTGTCTGGGAACGTGGGACGCTCCACCCTAGTCAACAGCCAGTGGAATCGCGTTGTGCGAAATACAAATACCTCAAATGCTATAACTTCAATTATAAAAACATATGACTATTTTACACCATTTTATAGATACACCTCTCCTGAATCGAACCACGTTGTCCGATTTTCAAAAACGCTTTACAGCAAAAGCAAAACATTAGATTATGTTAGAGTACCCTGCCCAAAAAAATCACACTGCCATTTTCAAAGCAACTAGCATGCATCACAAATACCCAAAACACAGCTAAATGCAGCACTAACCTTTGACAATCTTCATCAGATGACACTCCTAGGACATCATGTTACACAATACATGCATTTTTTGTTCGATAAACTTCATATATCTAAAAACAGCATTTTACATCGGCGCGTGACGTTCAGAAAATATTTTCCCTCAAATGCTTCCGGTGAATCAGCGCTACAATTTACAAAATTACTATTCGAAACCATTGTTAAAATTTAATATTGTCATTCAAAGAATTATAGATTTAAAATCTCGTGAATGCAACCGCATTGCCAGATTTAAAAATAACTTTACTGGGAAATCACACTTTGCAATAAACAACGTGGTATGCTCAGAAAAATAGGCTAGGCGATACATGTTAGCGCCATCTTGGAACCATTTAAATCAAATATACTATTGTAAATATTCCCATACCTTTTGATTATCTTCATCAGAAGGCACTTCCAGGGATCCCAGGTCCACAACAAATGTAATTTTGTTTGAAAAAGTTAATAATTTGTCCCAATAGTTCCTTCTTGTTAGCGCGTTCCGAAGGCTACTCATAATGTACGAGGCGCGCTGGACTTGTCGTCACGAATGTGCAAAAAAATATATATTTACGTTCGTTCAAACATGTCAAACGTTGTATAACAAATCTTTAGGGCCTTTTTCAACCAGAGCTTCAATAATGTTCAAGGCGGACGATTGCATTGTCTTACTAAACGTTTCGGAACAAAAGGGTTCCCATGGGCACCCGCGTCATAGTAGTAATGGCCCTCCCCCTGTAACCAACTTCCCAAGCCTCTCTTTGGGTCAGTTTCTACCATAAGACTCAAACCACTTTGTAAAGACTGTCGACATCTAGTGGAAGCTTTAGGAAGTGCTAAATGATTAAGTCCCAGTGTGTTTCAATGGCAAAGGCTTTGAAAGTGTTTCCACACATCAGATTTCCACTTCCTGTTAGGATTTGTCTCAGGGTTTTAACTGCCATATGAGTTCTGTTATACTCAGACACCATTCAAACAGTTTTTTTAGAAACTTTAGGGTGTTTTCTATCCAAATCTACTAATTATATGCATATTCTAGTTACTGGGCAGGAGTAGTAACCAGATTAAATCGGGTACGTTTTTTTTATCCGGCCGTGCAAATACAGCCCCTTATCCCCAACAGGTTAACTGACTTGCCTGGTATTTTGATTTATTTTTTAACCTTTGAAGTCAATAGCGCTAGCAACTTCTATTAGCTAGCAAGCCAGATATAGGCACACATAATTTAGCTAGCTACCCACGAAGAATTGACATCTGCCTTAACATTAGTTAGTCATTTTTGCGATCTGGTTAGGGTTGGTTAGTTATGAAGTATGTGAGAATCATAATCTATCAGCTAGCTACTGTAACTATTGTTGCCATTGTCCTGGCTGGAAGAAGGTTCAGTGACTGGGGGCGCAGCATGAGGTAATACAGTAGGGGGGTGTGGGTGCTTCTCAAATGTAATGCTTTCTGTTCTCCACACTATCCCATCTTCACAAAAACGTCCTCGGAGAATGTACTTGGCGCATGAGCATGTGGAGCACGGTAGTATGTACACTGAGAAACCCCCTAGGAGTGTCAGAGGTGCTGCTCTACACGTCCAAGCCTGCAGTTTTGGACTGAGGTTGCATAACAGCTCTCATCCATTCTGCAGTTTTCCACTCAGGAATGATGAGCTCATAGTGTGTGTGTGTGTGTGTGTGTGTGTGTGTGATTGTGAGAAAGACAGTATGTCTGTGCGTGCCAGTGTGCTTGCCTGCCCATTTCAGTTTGTGTGTGTGTCCTAGCCTACCTCTCAAGCGCTGGAACAATGAACTTGAATGTTTTTTTTCTTTGTGGTGCGGGAAAGGGAAAGTAGTGGCTGTCTTCCTCTGGTGTGAACCCTGAGGGGGTCAAGGCCCGTCCAGGGGAGGAAAACAAGGGCAGAGTCTACGAAGAAGGGAACAGCAGATGTAGAGGGAGGATTCGGGGTAAGAGAAGTGGGCATGAAGGGAAGAGGTGTGTAGTGGCGGCAGGGGCTGTTGGAAACATGAATGCAGTATAGTCTAATCTCAGGACCAACATTTCTATTGTTTTCCATGAATAGAATTCAGCTTGTCCCTGTGCTGGTGTTTATTGTACTGCTAGAGGAGGAGTAGCGCAGGCAGCAGCAGGCTGAACGCAGGATGACCCATTTCTCCAGAGGCTTTAAATCACATCAGTCCCTCACACTGGAACAGATGAGATTTTCCTCCTATCAAATGCTATGTAGGGAGACTCGTATAGCTTCTAGCTAACTCCGCTTACTGTCTGAATCGCCTTTGTTAATATGTCAATTCAAAAGAAAAATAGCAGAGGGATTTTGGTAGTTAGTGTATGGAATAATAGTAGTAATGGACAAACCTCTTGGACAAGGTGCACTAAGAAGAGGCCTAATGCAGTTTCAACTTAATCTTAAAAGTTGTAATGGTAGAATGCACAAGTTGGAAATTGGGTATTACATCATCAGTTCCTCTTGTCATATCAGTCATTGCATACCTTAGCTATTTATAACTTTCAGAAATGTCCAGATCAACTAACCCATGTCAGCTAATGTTTTTTAGCCCATAGATTTTGTTGTGATGTTTGAGTCACTCATATCACAGGAATGCACATTAGCCATGGCAAAATGTATAGAATTGCAAGAAAATGACCTTTAAAACCTGCACAATTTTTTTTTTTCTGCAAATGAGGGGCGTGAACAACTTGTCGTTAACCTCTTACATCTAGACGTTCCACTAGCGGAACACCTGCTCCAATATCCAATGATAGGTGTGGCGCGAAATACAAACTCCTCGAAAATCCGAAATCTTCAATTTTTCCAACATATGACTATTTTACACCATTTTAAAGACAAGACTCTCCTTTATCTAACCACACTGTCCGATTTCAAAAAGGCTTTACAGCGAAAGCAAAACATTAGATTATGTCAGGAGAGTACCCAGCCAGAAATAATCACACAGCCATTTTTCAAGCTAGCATATAATGTCACAAAAAACAAAACCACAGCTAAATGCAGCACTAACCTTTGATCTTCATCAGATGACAACCCTAGGACATTATGTTATACAATACATGCATGTTTTGTTCAATCAAGTTCATATTTACATCAAAAACCAGCTTTTTACATTAGCATGTGACGTTCAGAACTAGCATTCCCACCGAACACTTCCGGTGAATTTACTAAATTACTCACGATAAACGTTCACAAAAAACATAACAATTATTTTAAGAATTATAGATACAGAACTCCTTTATGCAATCGAGGTGTCCGATTTTAAAATAGCTTTTCGGTGAAAGCACATTTTGCAATATTCTGAGTAGACAGCCCGGCCATCATGGCTAGCTATTTTGACACCCACCAAGTTTGGTACTCGCCAAACTCAGATTTACTATAAGAAAAATTGGATTTCCTTTGCTGTTCTTCATCAGAATGCACTCCCAGGACTTCTACTTCAATAACAAATGTTGGTTTGGTTCCAAATAATCCATAGTTGTATCCAAATAGCGCCGTTTTGTTCGTGCGTTCAAGACACTATCCGAAGGGTGACGCGCCCGGCGCGTTTCGTGACAAAAAAATTCAATATTCCATTACCGTACTTCGAAGCATGTCAAACGCTGTTTAAAATCAATTTTTATGCGATTTGTCTCGTAAAAAAGCGATAATATTCCGACCGGGAGTCGTTGTTTTCGTTCAAAGACTGAAAATGTAAACATGGAGTCGTCTCGTGCACGCGCACACCTGTCTCATTGTTCTCAGATCGACCACTTACCAAATGCGCTACTGTTTTTCAGCCATGGCCTGCAAAGTCATCATTCAACGTTCTGGCGCCTTCTGAGAGCCTATGGGAGCGTTAGAAAATGTCACGTTACAGCAGAGATCCCTGTTTTGGATAGAGATGATCAAGAAGGCCAAGAAATGGTCAAAGGGCGCTTCCTGTTTGGAATCTTCTCAGGTTTTGGCCTGCCAAATGAGTTCTGTTATACTCAGACACCATTCAAACAGTTTTAGAAACTTTAGTGTGTTTTCTATCCAAAGCTAATATGCATATATTAGCTATATGCATATTCTAGTTTCTGGGCAGGAGTAATAATCAGATTAAATCGGGTACGTTTTTTATCCGGCTGTGAAAATACTGCCCCCTATCCATAACAAGTTAACAGTGCATGTGGTGCGCATGGGATGTTCCCCAATGCTGGAAAGGGGGGCCTGAGTAAAAAAAATGTCTGGGAACCCTTGCTCTAACGCATAAATCGGAGCGGAATGAAGTACAATAAGCCAGTCAGTAGCACTGGTCACATGTCAGTCAGTGTCTGCGTCTCAGATCTGTCTTGTCTCCCCAGGTGCTGATATGTGCTGAGGATGAGTGGCGTGGCAGACAACTCCATGGCGCCCATGTGCTCCGAACGGAAACGCAAGATCTCCACCTGTGATACACCAGGCCTTGGGCGAGTCACTGTTGGGAGCTGTGCCTCCGTCTGCATCTCCTTCCTGTCTGTCTCTCTGTGTGTGCCTGTCTTAGTGTGTTTTATAAGCAAAGAGTTTTCTTTCCTCCCTAGCCTTTGTGAAATGCCCCTTTCCTTGGCTTCAATATCCATTTTTCATTCCCATAGATTTCTGGTCATTATGGAGGATAGGTGTGGTTGTCATGGTGACATATTTGACCGTACCCCCCCCCCTGCAGGTGTGACAAGCGCAGAAGGGAGCAGGAGAGTAAATACATTGAGGAGCTGGCCGAGCTGATCTCTGCCAACCTCAGCAACATGGTCAGATTCAACGTGAAGCCAGACAAATGTGCCATCCTCAAGGAAACCGTCCGGCAGATCAGGCAAATCAAAGAGCAAGGTACCAGCTCCCCAATGCTCTCTACTGATTCCACTAGTGTGCTCTTAATAATTGTTTTTTATTTCACCTTTATTTAACCAGGTATGCAAGTTGAGAACAAGTTCTCATTTACAATTGCGACCTGGCCAAGATAAAGCAAAGCAGTTCGACACATACAACACAGAGTTACACATGGAGTAAAACAAACATACAGTAGAAAAATAAGTCTATTTACAATGAGCAAATGAAGTGAGATAAGGGCGGTAAAGGCAGAAAGGCCATGGTGGCAAAGTAAATGCAATATAGCAAGTAAAACACTGGAATGGTAGATTTGTAGTGGAAGAAAGTGCAAAATAGAAATAATGGGGTGCATAATATCAGCATGTTTTGGATTTTAGCTTAACAAAAGGAGGTAGGAGAACATGGTTAGTCATAAATCATTGCTGTAGTATTTGCTCAGTGCATGGTTTTATGATTAGAAGGATGCTGTGTCTAACTGGGCTGTAGAGACTGTCAGTGATGAAGCTGTTAGGTGGTGGCTGCCTGGCCTCGGTGTTGGTGGGTAATGAACACCTGTAATTGAGTCGTGGTGGCGATGGCTCAAGGCCATGGTGCTCTAGGCTCATGTGTCTGCTTGCACTGGAGTGGCAGGCCCAGCCTAGGAGACGGATGGGACTGGAGATCAGGGTGGAAGGGGAGGGCTCAAGACAAGCGAGGGATTCAAGCACCATAAATTCCCCCCCCCCTGCCCTTTGTGGCTCTTAAGTGGTTGGATTGTGTAAGCAGTATGGTATTAGCTCCACCTAGCCTTCAGGTAAATTATGTGCCGTTTATACCTATGCAATCCACTCGGATTAGACCAGTGAGGAAGGTGAGAAGGAAGGAAAGTTATTGGATTGGTATCCACCCCAGGGCCACAGCTGGCTGCTGCTGCTTGGAGCTTTGTACAGCCAAGTTGCCATAGTTACAGGAAGTGAATGATGAAGGCCGTCTTGTTCTGTTACCTTTTAACCACTGATCTCTTGCCCTTTTTTTCTCCAATTCCTTTACTCCTGTCTAATTTAGTTCTACTCTTTCATCTCATCCCTCAAATTAGTGTTAGCCTTGTGTAACTCAACATAAAGAACCAAAAGCTATTTTTGTTCCATCTCTCCCTTCCAAGTCAATCTCTCTTCGAATCAGAATTGTTGAACACTGAACTATATCATGATTGAATCTAATGGTATTTTTAGAAGTGTATAAACTTTGTTAATGCTGCCTCCTGGTGGTGGGCAGTTGGTCATTTTTACAGTGACATGGTTGGCTGGATAACTGGTGTCTGTAGGCTAATTTTGGTCTCCTGCAAAACTGTTTTGCAGTTCTGTTTCTAATTTATCCTCACAATTCCACAATGGATATCAAGCTGCTTGTTTAGAGTTATATCCTGCAGTATGTGTTGCACTGTAATAACTGGATTTACCTCATCTAATGTGAAGTGTGTCTTCCCTGTGGCTCAGTTGGTAGAGCATGGTGTTTGCAACGCCAGCATGGTGTGTGCAACGCCAGGGTTGTGGGTTCGATTCCCACGGGGAGCCAGCACAATTATTATTATTATTATTATTATTATTATTATTATTATTATTATTTTTTTTTTTTTTAAATGCATGAAATGTATGCATTCACTACTGTAAGTCGCTCTGGATAAGAGTGTCTGCTAAATGACTAAAATGTAAATGTAAGTAACTGTGGATCCTTGTCCCTCTGCAGGGAAGAGTTCATGCAGCGATGACGACGTCCAGAAGGCAGATGTGTCTTCCACTGGTCAAGGGGTCATTGACAAGGACCATCTGGGACCGCTGCTGCTACAGGTTAGCCTCTGGACAGGGTGGGGGTCAAAGGGCAGTGAAATTAGGTTCATCTCCTTATGTTGAATCGGTGACATACAATTATGTGACTAGCTCTTTTATGTGCACCTGGTCACAAACATTAGTATTGGAAGTTGACAAACACAATTGAATTATCTCCCCCTGTTCCCCTCTCCCTTCTCCTCTGGCTCAGGCCCTGGATGGCTTCCTGTTTGTGGTGAACCGGGAGGGCAGCATCGTGTTTGTGTCTGACAACGTGACCCAGTACCTGCAGTACAAACAGGAGGAGCTCATCAACACCTCTGTCTACAACATCCTCCATGAGGACGACCGGGAGCAGCTGCACAAGAACCTGCCCAAGACCAACGGTGCCAGACACACAGTCCCAATAAAACTTGAACATATGCCATTTCACTTTTATTTACTGGCCCTGCAGAATGGCATGTAAGTAATTATTGTGTCCCTTTATCTCATCCAGCACCCAATGGTGGGTCATGGGGAGGAGAGGCACTGCGGCAGAAGAGCCACACCTTTAACTGCCGTATGCTGGTGAAATACGGTCACGGACAGAACCATCAGAACCATGGGCAGTCTGAGGGTCCCAACAGGCAGCGCTACGAGACCATGCAGTGCTTCGCCCTGACCCAGCCCCGTGCCATGATGGAGGAAGGAGAAGGTAGTGAGCTAGGCGCAGGACGTCCTCCTCAATCATGTGTAACAGTTAAATGTGTATTTTCTATTTATGACACAGACCTGTTGTACTTCTCACATTTGACTTTCTGTAAATGTATTATGGGAACTGGGACAGAAATGTTGTAGAGCCTGATCTAGGTTAATTAGAGAATGATTGTGTATACTGACTGGGCTGTGGCTGTGTATGTCCAGACCTGCAGTCGTGTATGATCTGCGTGGCCCGTCGCGTCAATGCAGTGGAGAGGAGCGAGAGGTTCAGCACCCGCCATGAGCTCTCAGGTGAGACGACTGTAAACGCGCTACAGTCATGTGTTCATTCTCTATTCAAATGCTCGCTCCATTCGTTCAATCTGAGTAACCGAACACGCTCTCAAACGGTTGGGATTGTCTATTGATCTGCACCGTTTTAGGACATGAATTTGAGTCTGGGACACAGACATTTGTTGATCAAAATGAAATAAGAATACAGTTGCAATGTATGTGACCCCTGCCCTGTGGTTGTGTTGTCTGATAGGTAAACTGATAGAGATCGAACAGCAGAGTTCTCTCCACACCACCATGCATCCAGGCTGGGAGGACCTGGTGAGGCGCTGCATGCAAATGTTCCTTCATCGCAGCGAGGGCCAGCCCTGGTCCTACAAACGTCACTACCAGGAGGGTACGTCTCTCTCTGCTATACTCTTCTCTTCTGGCTCCCTGCAATATAACCATGTCTTCTCACAATGTCTCCCCTTGATACTGAGCAATAAATACACAAGTACTAAGCATCTCTGCTCCTCATTTATAACAGACTACTATTAGGTGATAAGCATGATGGTTGGTCAGTCTCATTTACTGTCTTCATGGTTCTCTCCAGCCTTCCTGCATGGCTGTGCCGAGACGCCATCTTACCGGTTCTCTCTCTCTGACGGCACCCCGGTCACTGCTCAAACCAGGAGTGAACTGTGTCGTAACCACACCTCCAATGAGCCACCCACCTTCCTTTCTACCCACCTGCTACAGAGGTTAGTATGTCAGCTTGGTGTGCTCAGAACCATGGCATCACCATCACCCACTCAGTGTAGGATTTGACTGTTTTCTTTGTCCAGGTGTAGTAGGTCAGATTGAGGTTTTTACTGTATTGTAGGTAGTTTTCCACTCCTGACCTCTCCTTCTCCCTGCCAGGGAGCAGAATGGCTTCCAAACCAACCACGGGGGTGTGATGAGGCACCAGGGCATGGGCCTCCCCAACACCCAGATGAGCATGGCTCCTGGAGGGGGCATGGGTGGCATGAACAGGGGCTTTGGCATGGGGGCAGAGCAGGGGCACATGGGTCAGAGAGGCGGGCCCCCGTATGCAGCTGGCAACAGGATGAACTCCATTAATCAGACTAACTCAATGAGCCCTTCGATGCATCAAATTAACTCTCAAATGAATTCAATGAACAATAGGAGTCCGATGAATTCCATTAATCAAACAAACTCCATGCATCCAATGAACTCTCAGATGAATTCCATGAACCAGATTAATTCTATGAGTCAGATGAACCAGATAAATCGGATGAACCAGAGGAGTCAGATGAGCCTCCCTGGAATGCATCAGCAGCATCTACAGCATCCTCAGCAGCAGCAGGCCCCGTTCCATGGGGTGGGGTACGGCATGGGGGCCGTGACTAGCCCCCCCCAGGGCAGTCCAGGTATGAATGCCCCCCAGCAGAACATCATGGGCTCCCCTAGAGTAAGGGGGAGCCCCAAAATGTGTGCTAGCCCCTTTTCCCCAGGAGGTATGCACTCTCCCATGAGCTCGGGTCACCCAGGGGGGTCAGGAGTGAGCACTGGCTTCTCCAGCAGCTCCCTAAATGCCCTCCAGGCCATCAGTGAGGGGGTGGGCACCTCTCTACCTGCACTCACCTCTCCCCCCGCACACAAGCCTGACAGCTCCCCAAGCGTCAACTCCACCCAGCAGGGACAAAACCAGGGGCAGGGCGCGGTATGTAAACCAGGCAGTTCAGACTCCAAGAGCCCGGGTAGCTCACTGGCCAGTGGAGGGAAGCAGCAACATACCCCCACCACAGAGGGGACCTCAGACAAGCCAGACAGCCAGGCCAACAGGGAGGGCCCAGCCTGGGGAGAAGCCAACCGACGGGGCCCTGACAACAAGAGGGGCCATAAGAAGCTCCTGCAGCTCCTCAACTCCCCTACAGAGGAGTTGGTGCCCCCTAACCCCCAGGCCGGCCCTGGCACCACCCCCATGGGCTCCGAGGCCAAGGAGAGCTTGGGGGGTATGCCCAGCCCCTCCACGGGTGTGTCGTCCTCCACTGCTGCAGTGGGACAGCAAGGCCTAGGATCAGGGGCTGCAGCAGCACACTTTGTCAACCAGTCCCTGCAGGAGAAGCACAAGATACTCCACAAGCTGCTGCAAAATGGCAACACCCCAGATGAGGTGGCCCGCATCACAGCTGAGGCCACTGGAAAGGTCACTGATGGTGGTCCAGAGGCTGGGCCAGGAGGTCCAGGATTGGGGCCAGGGGCAAGGGGGGCTGAGATGAAGCAAGAGCAGCACAGCCCCAAGAAGGAGAAGACCCACGCCCTCCTCCACTACCTCCTCAACAAGGACGACTCTGAAGGGGCAAGGGGTGATGTCAAGCCAAAGCTGGATGAGCTAGAGGGGAGGGGAGCCTCAGGGGTCACAACCTCTGAACCCAACTCCATGGTGGGGAAGGTCAAGACTGAACCACCTGATGAGGTAGGGAGAGAAGTTGTGCCTATGGTTAATTCATTTATATTTATTCAGCAAAGAGCAGCTTGTTAACAGTAACATTTGTTTGTTTTCCTTCCCAGTTGGAAACCCTGGAGACAATTCTTGGAGGCTGCAGGAACTCCAGCTCTGGGTTTTATCCCGAGCCCGACTCCAGAGCTGGAAAAGAAGGGGGAAACCAGCGGGGAAGTGGCCCAGACAGTTTGCATGGTAAACTACCATGAGTGGCTGCTAATTCTGAATAGATAATTCCGGAAGTGCTTATGTTGCCCATTTTAATTGACTTATGCAGCAAACCACACATCCTTACCATATGTAGAGCGTTTGTCCTTGGCCTGTACTGACACTTCCTCTGTGTGTTCCAGATGAGGGGAGAGGAGCCATGATGTCTGCCCAGCGTGGTCCCCTCCAAAGGGCTCTGTCATTGGACGCTAGGCCCCTGGGTGGTGGTGGAGGCCTGGCAGGGAGGAGGAACGTCCCCTGCCCCACCCTTATCAAACTGGAGAACATGGAGGCCCCTATCCGGCCAGGCATGACCAACGGTTTTCCAGGACCTGGAGGCATGGGTATGTGTCCACCACAGGGTGGTGCCGCCAACAAATAACTTTCTTACTTTACTCACCTACGTTGGGTTGATTGGTTTCAGCATGTGGATTTTGCCCCTTTCCCTCTCAATCTAGTGACCTTTCTGGCCTCTCCTTATTACACTCCAATGACAGCACTGCTGTTCAGTTTTACAGTTAGATATATTTAGTTAATTGACGTTAACAAGACTGTTCTCTAGGAGGCATGAACAGGGCTATGGGAATGCCACAGCGGCCCTCCATGGCAGGGCAAGGTGACTGGGGGATGCCAAAGTCCAGTGGCAGTCCTGTGGGGGCACCAGGATACCCCTCGATGGGCCGGCCAAGGATGGACTTCAACTCCAAGGGCATAATGGGAGGCCCCTTGGTCAACCGATCCAATAGTTTACCTGGCAACACCAGGTCTATGCTGAAGCAGCAACTCATGGAAATGGGTATGTAGTGTGTGGATGGGCGGGGTGAGTGAATATTACAAGTAGTTTGGTTGAGTATTTATGACCAACTGTATGCGTGTTCATGTTTGTGTATGATTTGGTTCTTGCTGAATTCTACTCTCTGTAGCTTCCAATGAGGTGAATATGGGGATGAGTCCCTTCAGTGGGCAGGGTCCTCCACCTCACTCTCCCTCCTGGCCTGACAGTGCCATGGGAATGGACAGACCACCCACTAACACACATAGGTGAAAAACCATCTTAATCATAAACACACATTTATACACACTCGCTGTCTGCCTCATTGTTCCCCCCCTCATTTGTTTGCTCTGTCTTCTGTTAACCCAAACATAATTAGCACTTGGTCTGGAGTGTGTTGGCTCCTCTGTATACAGTACAACTGGTGCCTGTGCTGTACTAACCCCCCTTCCTTGTTGTGTACCAGGCGTAAGTTTGGGAACACCCTGGATGAGCTCCTGGTTCCACCCTCCACCAGCCAGGGGCAGAGTGACGAGCTGGCACTGCTGGACCAGCTGGACTCTCTGCTCAACAACACTGATGTTATCGCCCTTGAGGAAATCGACCGGGCCCTGGGCATCCCCGATCTCGTAGGACAGGTACCTTATGAGGACTTCCAGATAACATGGAGCCGAGTCCTTTATTTACAGTGCCTATAAACCATGTGACAAGAATCATACTGTTATATTGACCATGTCTAACCTCTCTCCTTCCCAGACTCATGGTCCAGAGCAGCAGCCACAGCCAGGTCCGGGGCGGAGGCCCCCATCAGAGCCCTTCGCTGGCCCAGGACCAGACACCTCCATGGGGGTGGAGCAGAAGCCCATGTATGGCCAGGGGTACCCAGGACCCCCCTCTATGGGCATGCAGTCAGCCTATGGGGGTAACCCCATGCAGGGCCAGTCCCCTGCTGGTTTCAACCCCATGATGAACCAGATGGGGGGCCAGCAAGGCTCAGGGGGCTTCCCTGGCATGGGGGAGATGGTCCACCCCCGTGCCAACATGAGACCCCGCATGATGAGCGCCATCAAGCCCCTTAGACAGCAGCTGGTGCAGAGGTTACAGGGCCAGCAGGTATGAGCATATGACACACATCACTTCAAAGTTGCAGAAAAGGCTATATTTGATTGTGATGTCTAGATGTAGAGGCACGTGAACGCAGGCAGGTGGATCACCTAAATGGATGGCAAATGTGACTAACTTTATTCTCTCCCTCTGTAGTTCATGAACCAGACCCGTCAGGGTATGGGCATCAAGATGGAAAATACCCCTACAGGAAACCCTGCGTTGCGGCCTGGGATGCAGCCCAGTATGGGGAGTCAGGTAGGTAGTCACACCCCTCCCATGTCATGTTCCATAAAATCAACATCTGGTAGGGCATACCACCTCTCTCTCTCACACACACTGATTAAACCCATCCTGTTGCCATGTAGGAAATCAAATTTTATTGGTCACATGCAGATGTTATTGCGAGTGTAGCGAAGTGCTTGTAGTCATATTAGTGTGTTCCCCTGTCTGCTTGGGCAGCCTGGATTCCTGAATGCTCAGATGATGGCTCAGCGCAGCAGAGAGATGATGACACTACAGATGAGGAGACAGAGGATGATGATGCTAATGCAGCAGCAACAGGCTGCAGCAGGAGGCTTCAGCCCCTCACCTAACATCACGGCCTCTGCAGGCATGGACAACCCAATGGCAGGACCCCCCATGAACCAGCCAGGACAGCAGCAGTTCAACTACGGCGGGAACTATGGTCTGACCAGGATACATTTCCATTTATTTATTAGCCTTGAAGCATCTCCTCCATAGGCTATTCTCTAAAATAGAAGGCTCTATACTCCTGTCCCTACTCCCTTTTCCATTCATACCCTTCTGACGAGGAGTTTGTCCATTCATAGGGTTTGTAATGTTAACTGTCCTCTGTCTAACTGCTATTTCTAACGCATCATTACAAGTATGCATTGTTCATTCTAAGACCTGGCTGTGCTTACAGGAATGAGCCAGCAGGGGGACCATTCATTTGTAGGTGCAGGCAGCAGCCCGCCCAGCAACATGATGCCAGGTCGTGTGGGAGGGCCTCAGAATCCCATGATGCAACACCACCCCCACAGCGGCCCCATGTACCAGTCAGCAGACATGAAAGGCTGGCCACAGGGTGGAATTCCACGGAACAAGTATGTCTGATACGCTGATTATAATGGGGGAAAACGCATTACTTCCTGTTCTCTCGATCTTCTCTACTCTGTTCTTTCTGTTTCAGCTCATACCCCCAGCATCAGTTCACCCAGCAGGGGAACCCAGGCCAGTTTGGGGGGCCCATGATGATGAATGGCTCCATGGGCGGGCCAGGCCCGGTCAGTGGTGCTGGTGGAGCACAGATGGACATGAACTCCATGGGAATGGGCCGGATTCCAATGGGACCTGAACAGGTAGATGGTTTGAAATTTGTTAATAAATAAAAATGGTTAAAGGTAATAACTTTCCGGTAGTGGTTTGATAGCTCAGCCTGAACAGTGTGGATTTATTGTAACATCTGTCCATCCATTTTGTCATTTACAGAAATATTGCTGAAAACTAAGAGCCCTCACCAGGAGGACAGCAAAGACTGCAGTGCCCCACCTATGTGTCTGCAGTGTGGGTGGGAGAAGGGATGGCTAGGGGTCACCGAACAGAGCCCCAAGATCTCCCTCCACTGTTCTCCGGCTTGCGTGTGGAGGACACTCATAATAAGCCACAGTGAAAACAAACCAACTACACAGTGAGAGACTCTGGAATAAAGATACACCTCATACCTAATGCAGCCTCCCGTTGTAGGCTTGCCCCTTTCTGGGTGGAGTGTGTATGACTTAGTTCAAGAAGAGGCCCTGCTTGTTCTTCCTGTGGGAGTGTGTCTGCTACACCAGAGGAGGCCACATCGTATGTGTGCTGGGAAACAGAATCTATTTGATACAGGATGGGATACGGTACAACTCGCTATGGCTGCACTTTACCAGAGGGCTTCTATGTAAAAGGATTGTTGCAATATTTCTTAGTCATTACAGCCTTACTAGATTCAATGCATTCACAGCATTGGTTTCTTTTTCTTTTATCCTTTGGATATGCCCCTCTAATTTAAATATACATTTGGGGAGCTGTTAGCGCAGGTTATTTCTATATTATGCAGATTCAAGCAATACAACTTTCTTCTATGCTTTAGATGGAAACTGAGTGTCAAACTCATAAGCAAACGGTACTGCAGTATTAATGTCACAATTATTCTATGTGAATACGAATTTATAAATATGTTACAAAAGTATCGTACATGCTTTTTATAGATCACTTTTTTGCACAGAGTATGAGACTTGGTCAAATTCTAACTTGTGTATTTGTCTACAAGGTCAATACCATTTTAGTCTGCAGTTTGTTTTAACGTTTTGGACTGATGAGTGAGGGTTTCCCACTTTCCACTTTGTCATTATCTTCTGAACATGTTTTTTCTAAGTGATAACAGCCATGTGTTTCTTTTTAGAAGCACTGACAGTTTGGATGTGGTGCATTGACAGTTTGGAGCTTTGAAATGATCAAAAGGTTTGGTGGTGATGGAAACAAACACCGAATTGCAGTGAAAGGACAGTATTGGAGTGTGTATGAGTATTATAGAAAAGATGGGGTGGCGTTATTGACTAGGGACTGTTTATAAAGTACTTCCTTTCTTTCCTAGCTCTCACTAGTATTTTATTTCCTTTGACTGTTACTCTTGACTCCAAGAAATGTACCTTAAATCTTGCGCAATCCAAAGATATTTTTCCAGTTCTTTGTATGGTTTTTGACAGTGTACATTTTTATCTATGCATTGTATATGCAGACAGTAACTGGGTACATATTGTCATATTATGATATTGTACTAATAGCATAGGGGACTGAGTACTGTTGTTCAGAAGCCAGTGGGTAGCTAACAGTAGCAGTAATGTGTGGACGGGTGATTCAGTGACTGGCGAAGCCCTTTGCAGTGGAATGCAACAGAATGAAAGGCATATCAACCTTTTACTTTTCATTTTTCTCCCGAAAATAACATTTCTGTTTTGTCGTGTTTAATTACTTAAGTAATTTCATTATGTAGAAATGCAATGAAGTCAAAAACAAAGGATTCACCTGGGTATGTTAATTTTTGTAGTTTTCCTTTGTTTTACAGGATGTATATTCCAACGGTTTTGTCTCGATGTTGATAGGGCCATGCTATCCTGGATCCTTGGGACATCTCTAAGTTGACTTTTTTTTTTTAAATGGTTAAGGTTGGGTAAGGGTTATGGTTAGTGATGTCCCAAAGGAACCTGGCTAGCATTAACTGATGTTGATATTGATGTAAATACAAATTTATATTTAAACACTCATGGCTCCAACAGTTGTCTTTCGTCCACAATTTATTAATCAAGAAGAATTGATGGTTGTCTGAGGCATGGCTCATCTCTGGACCTCTGGACACCAAGAATTTTTCAAAGGGGGGCACAAGCTGCAAAATACTGCCAAGAACCGAGTGCGATGGAGGTTAATCTTGGCCTACTCTACCAATGGATTGATGAGCATATGTAAGTAATGCCTCATTTAGGCTGTGTTTAGATAAGCAGCCAAATCCTGAATTTAAAAAATACATTTAAAATTATCCCAGTATTTGGACTTTTGCTCCTTTAACATCAGATCTTTTTCAGAGCTGATCTGATGGGTGAAAATGTATTTCACCAATTGGTCTTATCATAATCGGGCTGGCGTATTAACACACATACACCAAAGGTTCAAATCAGGGTCAAATTGCTTTGTCCTTCTCGTGGTGCAATAACACCAGAGGGTGGCGCTCTTGACACTGTCCACCTCAAGCCTAATACTATTATTACTTATCTGGGAGCCCATCATAATACACTGCTCAAAAAAATAAAGGGAACACTAAAATAACACATCCTAGATCTGAATGAATGAAATCATCTTATTAAATACTTTTGTCTTTACATAGTTGAATGTGCTGACAACAAAATCACACAAATAATCAATGGAAATCCAATTTATCAACCCATGGAGGTCTGGATTTGGAGTCACACTCTAAATTAAAGTGGAAAACCACACCACAGGCTGATCCAACCTTGATGTAATGTCCTTAAAACAAGTCAAAATGAGGCTCAGTTGTGTGTGTGTGTGTGTGTGTGTGTGTGTGTGTGTGTGTGGCCTCCACGTGCCTGTATGACCTCCCTACAACGCCTGGGCATGCTCCTGATGAGGTGGCGGATGGTCTCCTGAGGGATCTCCTCCCTGACCTGGACTAAAGCATCTGCCAACTCCTGGACAGTCTGTGGTGCAACGTGGCGTTGGTGGATGGAGCGAGACATGATGTCCCAGATGTGCTCAATTGGATTCAGGTCTGGGGAACGGGCGGGCCAGTCCATAGCATCAATGCCTTCCTCTTGCAGGAACCGCTGACACTCCAGCCACATGAGGTCTAGCATTGTCTTGCATTAGGAGGAACCCAGGGCCAACCGCACCAGCATATGGTCTCACAAGGGGTCTGAGGATCTCATCTCGGTACCTAATGGCAGTCAGGCTACCTCTGGCGAGCACATGGAGGGCTGTGTGGCCCCCCAAAGAAATGCCACCCCACACCATGACTGACCCACCGCCAAACCGGTCATGCTGGAGGATGTTGCAGGCAGCAGAACGTTCTCCACGGCGTCTCCAGACTCTGTCACGTGCTCAGTGTGAACCTGCTTTCATCTGTGAAGAGCACAGGGCGCCAGTGGCGAATTTGCCAATCTTGGTGTTCTCTGGCAAATGCCAAATGTCCTGCACGGTGTTGGGCTGTAAGCACAACCCCCACCTGTGGACGTCGGGCCCTCATACCACCCTCATGGAGTCTGTTTCTGACCGTTTGAGCAGACACATGCACATTTGTGGCCTGCTGGAGGTCATTTTGCAGGGCTCTGGCAGTGCTCCTATCCTGCTCCTCCTTGCACAAAGGCGGAGGTAGCGGTCCTGCTGCTGGGTTGTTGCCCTCCTACGGCCTCCTCCACGTCTCCTGATGTACTGGCCTGTCTCCTGGTAGCGCCTCCATGCTCTGGACACTACGCTGACAGACAGCAAACCTTCTTGCCACAGCTCGCATTGATGTCCCATCCTGGATGAGCTGCACTACCTGAGCCACTTGTGTGGGTTGTAGACTCCGTCTCATGCTACCACTAGAGTGAATGCACCGCCAGCATTCAAAAGTGACCAAAACGTCAGCCAGGAAGCATAGGAACTGAGAAGTGGTCTGTGGTCTCCACCTGCAGAACCACTCCTTTATTGGGGGTGTCTTGCTAATTGCCTATAATTTCCACCTGTTGTCTATTCCGTTTGCACAACAGCATGTGAAATTTATTGTCAATCAGTGTTGCTTCCTAAGTGGACAGTTTGATTTCACAGAAGTGTGATTGACTTGGAGTTACATTGTGTTGTTTAAGTGTTCCCTTTATTTTTTTGAGCAGTGTATATACTGCTTCAATTCACATTCACTGGCATATTTCACAGCTGCACCCCAGGTATGGGAGGGGTGTGTGTGTGTGTGTGTGTGTGTGTGTGTGTGCGTGCGTGCGCTGAACAGAAATATATAAACGCAACATGTACAGTGTTGGTTTCATGAGCTGAAATAAAGGTCCCAGAAATGTTCCACACACAAAGCATATTTCTCATGTTGTGCAACAATGTTTACATCTGTTAGTGAGCATTTCTCCTTTGCCAAGATAATCCATCCACCTGCCAAGTATGACATATCAAGAAGCTGATTAAACAGCATGATCATTACACAGGTCACCTTGTGCTGGGGACAATAAAGGGCCACTAAAATTAGCAGTTTTGTTACGCAACACAATGTCACATGTGTCAAGTTTTGAGGGAGTGTGCAATTGGCATGTTGACTGCAGGAATGTCCACCAGAGCAGAGCTATTGACATAAAATATACCATGATGAGATCCTGAGACCCATTGTCGTCTCATTCATCCCCCACCATCACCTGATGTTTCAGCATAATGCATGGCCCCATGTCGCAAGGATCTGTACACAATTCCTGTAAGCTGAAAATGTCCCAGTTCTTCAATGGCCTAAATACTCACCAGAAATGTCACCTGTTAAGCATGTTTGGGATGCTCTGGATCAACGTGTACGACAGTGTTCCAGTTCCCTCCAATTTCCAGCAACTAAGCAAAGCCATTGAAAAGGAGTGGGACAACATTCCACAGGCCACAATCAACTCTATGCGAAAGAGATGTCACGCTGCATGAGGCAATTGGTGGTAACACCAGATACTGACTGGTTTTCTGATCCCCACCCCTACCTTTTTTTAAAGATATTTGTGGCCAACAGATGCATATCTGTATTCCCAGATTAGGACCTGATGATTTTATTTCAATTGACTGATTTCCTTTAAACTGTAACTCAGTAAAATCTTTGAAATTGTTGCATGTTCTGTTTTTACATTTTTGTTCAGTATATTTTACTGCAACAAGAAGGAATTTGGAGTGAAATTTGTTTGAACCATAAAGAGTGTAGCCCACATCCCAATAACATTGCATAGTGGTTGTTTTACACAAATGACAACTGTGGTCCGATTGCTGCCTTCACTTGGTGCCAGTTTATAGCCTGTGAATTAACCATGAACAAGAGTTGTCATTTGGGTGGACTGCAGTCTACCAAGCGGCCACATGGGTGCAGTATATTAAAAGGTATTCCAGAAAAACATAGACAAACAGGCTACAATACGCATGCGTGCCTAAAGTATTCAGGAAAGATACAATATAATGTTGCTGTTTTGTGATTGTTCGGCATTAAGGCAAACAAATGTTAGGCATATATTTTTGTAATATATTACTGTGTAAGCTAGGCCCCAGCTGTAGCCTACAAAACCTTCCCAGTCAGAACCCACTAGGCACACACTGGTTCAATCAACGTTGTTTCCACCTCATTTTAATGAAAGTACGTTGAACTAACGTGGAACAGACGTTGAATTGATGTCTGAAAAAATGTATGATTGAAAGGTCAGTTCAAACGGGAATATATTATTGGAAAAATAACAGAAAACGTGGCATATTTCATCCACAAGTAGGCTAAGCATATATTACGCAGATTTTATTTAAAATAAGTAAATTATTTAGCTTACTTATGTTACAGTATAAACGTGCTATTACTATATACTTTGTCTATGTGTGGGAATAGAATCTATAACAGTGAGAGTCTCTTTCTTGGGAGAGCGCCCCACCCATCTGCGGCCTGGTTCGTGGATTACTGTTTGTTAATGTTTCAATCAGCTGTGTGTTGAGGAATGTGGAGCTATTTAACCTGAACTTCCCCAGGTGTGCCGAGGCGCCGCTCAGTCTGGGCCCCACCGCCCGCCCCTGCCCTTGGCACAAAGCTATCACACAAACACAATCGCACACTGGCCGTGCCTCAGAACGCCGGGGCTGCAGCTGTGCGCAGGGAAATGGGAAAACATTGCACCAGGGAGACAGAATAAATCTTATAACGAATTGCCTTTCCAAAAACAGTTTAACCCCTGCCCTGCCGAAATAGAGAACGCTTATGTAGAGGATCCTCAACTAAAACACAATTTACATCAGTGTTTTAGCATGTTCCAAATTGCTATTATATATTTTTTATGAATAGTTACTTAATTCCTGATTAGACCAAATGCTTTCCTATAATTTTGCTAATCTGTTTGACAATTCAGCACATCTTTTCTGCAGTTATCATTGTCAATATCCGTCACGACCTCTTGACTCAACACTCAAGACTTCACCATATTATTTATACTGTATGCTAACTTGTAATTTGCTGTTGTAGGCCTCATTAACTGTTAACTGCCTCAGCTCCTGAAATTACATAATTCTGATAGTAAAAAAGTATTTTGAATAGTTGGTGAAGGTGAATATTTTAAGACCCCCCACACACACACACACATTTTACACAAACTGATGTTATTCCTGAATTTAGTCCAGGGAATGTTGGTCTCCCTCATCTCTCCAAGCCTGTGCATCTTATGTGCATATATGAACACTATATGAATGTATTATGCCTAACTGAATGTGATATGGAATGGGAATGATCTGTGACACACATACCATGAACACCAAAAGCCATGTTTAAAAATAATTGTCTTGTTTTAATAAAAACACAATTTAAGGTACATTGTATAAAAAAAATAAACATTTTTTTTTCACATAGTGTGACATTGTAATATACAATACAGTTTGTCGCTCAGGAATCTGAGAAAATTAATTACTTTTCTTTATAAAATGTTGAATTTCTACATGTTTCACAAGAAACTTTCTTGAGCAACTACACAACAGGCAAAGCTGTTTGCAGTAACTGCCATGGTCCCCTGGCTAACACAGTCTATTCGGACCCAATCGTCTCTATGAGATCCGAGATCTCGAAATGGATCGAATGCCTTGAGTGACAGTTCCTCGCTTCTTGAGAATGTCCATCGAAAGTATTTTCTAGCATGGGAGTTTGCAACTTCCCTACTTGGCTCAAGGTTTGGTAGTGATAAAATGTCACATAATGTAACCTTGTTCATTCATCGTGGTGGTCGCTCTGGAATGATGGTGCGATACTCCGAGAGCTCTAGCGGCACATGATTCTGTCATCCGAGCATCCATTCTGGAGAGAAAATAAAAACGTTTAGGTCAGTGTTTGCAGTGAAATTACTTGCCTACTGAAACGCATGTGAAACTGAACATAACTTTACGCAGTTATAAACAAACCAATTTACGCACAGTTACAGACTATTCTTACTACTACTTACAGTTAGGTCAGATGGGAGACACTAGGTAGCTCTTGTAAAAACTCATCAAGACGTGTCAGAGTGATATTTACCTCGACAGTGATGCTGGCCAGCTCTGCGTTCAGGGTGGTCAGAGGGGTGCGAGACACGTTGATCTGCTGACGGCTCTTTTCCGGCTCGTCCAGTTCGACCTGCAGGTCCCATATGTAGTCAATGACGTGTTGGAGGATCTCCACCTTGCTGGCCTTCTTGTTGGTAGGCAGAGTGGGGACCAGCTCCTTCAGCTTGCTATAACAGCTGTTCATGTCCTGCAGAAACACGGTCATCTGCTCGTCCAGCAGCGGGATCTTACATTTGGAGATGGAAAGGCTCTGGTCGGATAAGCACCGCACCATGTCCTTGCCTCCAACCTTGCTCTTCAGTGCGCAGGTAGGTCCGACAACCTTCATATTGGCTGATGTTGTAGTTTCCAAGGATAATGAAAAGATGGTGCGTAAAAAGATTAGCGAAGGCTCCAAAAGTATTGTTAGTAGTCTTGTAAATGTTGTCTCAGTGATGTTGACAGTTCTCAACAACGCACGAGTGTACAGCTTTGAATTTATAGTAGACTATTTGGGGGCGCCCCCAAACTGTCCTGTTTGCAGAGCGAGGGCCAATAGCACCGCCGTTTTAGCGCTAGAAGGACGGTTCACAAATGAGTTCTTGGCCAATGGGAGCGCGCGCCTGGTTATCAGGATTTACATTCTGTTTGAGGGATGCCGTCACAAATCGAAACAAATTTCTGTCTTTTTACGGGTGAGATGTGGGAATCCAGCTGTCCATGGTTTAGGGACTCTGCAGGTGTAGAGTTCCTGGGACACTCAAGGGGTGGTGTTGGGTATGTGTGCTGTGTTTGTGAATGTGGGTGAGATGGGATTGATTGGATGGCTGATGGTAATAACCACAGCGTTTGAGATTTTTCTCGCCCAATAACCGTTAGAGAGTGCACCACAGATATGACCATGTCATTAAGGTGCCATAAACTAAGACCTACCCAGACTATGGATCATAACTGGTTTATTACCATTTGGTAGTATATGGTTCAAGTCCATTCAAACAATTTGCTAGATCTATAGGCCTAACACACACATTCACAATATAGTGTAGCATTACTTCTTTATTATAAGGTTATTTACACATCTCTGTCTTTCGTGCACTTTCTCCTGTTAACATAGATGGCAGAGAATCTGTTGTCTCATTATTGGCTACTTACAAACTGCACTTTAACAAACTGCACTTTTAGCACAGACTCTCTTTTTCCACTCGTGAAGGGGTGTTCCTGTGAGCAACTTCACGAATTCCTTCACATGTTCTCCGTGTGTGCTCAGCCTTGTGTGCACATTGAAATTGCATTGCTCTGAATCTTCCCCCAGATTGTCCAAACAAGCCGAGGCAGACTGGCAGGCGCCAGCGCCGTGACGTCACCCATTCATCCGAGCCTTGACGCCTGTCAGCCTGGCGCCGAGCGGGCGGTCGCTATGGAGACCTCAAACAACAGGCTCTCACTCCCGCATTCACCTGCATAGCGCGCAAACCCTGAGAACAATCTGGCTGCGGTGATCATCATTCATTTATCACCTTAAATCACTCTGATGATATTACCGCCCCACGCACCTGCAAACGGCCATTGTTGCCAGTTTACTCGAGAATACTATTTTAGGGAAAGAAAGATAAAGACGGAGAGCTGTAAAGTGAAAGCATGAATTTGTACCGCATTTTTAGTAAATTGTTAGGATAAGTTGTGGCAGCATTCCTTCACATGGAAATATGTCTATATGCAGGAGTCTGTCTCTGTGGATGCCTCATCACATGAACACACTAGCAACCAGCAAAATGTGTTATATGAAATATGCAGCTTTTCTAAAAGCTAGAATGTCAAAGAAAAAGTTATGTATTCATTAACAAAGCTATTGATTGCAAACAGTGCTTTAAAGTGCAATTATACGTTATGTATCATTTTAAGACCATATGCGAAAATAACTATAAATGTAATATTTTCTGTTTTTAATTTGTTTTTTCCCCTAGTTTTTCTGGTGATATCTAGGTTAATTTGCTTATGTATATAATTGCAATTGTTTTTAAATATTACATTTATAAACTAAACCCATTGTTATAAGGATCCAAATAAATTACCCATAGAAGTAGGCAACCAGCCTCACAAGCAAAAATGATGACTTAACTTTGTTATTACCAGTAATAATAGTTAACAAGGAACCTTTTTTTACTTGCTGCAGTAGCCCCTAAAGAAAATAAATATATATATATTGCCCTCTGTCCCAGGTCGCAGATGACATGGCAGAGGGAGAAGGGGGGCGGGGGAGGCAGCCAGAACAATGGGAGTGCGGGGCAGGGATTGTTGGAGAGAATCTAGACTGGAGCCACAGTGTCTGGAGCGCCCCTCCATTCCCCTCATCCAGCTTTTGTTCAGCTGCAAAAGCTATCAGCACTTCCTACTGACACCAACAATAACTCCACACAGCTGGGCCCCTTTCAGCCTGTTTGCAGCACATCAAGGCAATGGAGGAGAGAGGGAAGAGGCAGAGGAGGGAAAAGAAAAGTGAAACATATTAGCTCCTGATTTTAACTGACAGAATGGCAATGCCTCCCACCATCACCCATCCATCCAAAATCCCCTCTTCCATGGCCAGTCATTCATTGTAGTTAATGCTGGAATGCAAACTGACATGTAATTGCACCAATGAATGTTAATGATGTGTGGTAAAAAATTTATCCCACGTTGTATTTCATCTTTGTACATTGTATTCTGTATGTATCAATGTCAACACATGCAATTACAGCATCCATCAAATTACTTGTTGATGACAGAGACACTAGCATCCTTTTACTTCTTTCTGGACAAGACAGCAGCCTTTGACACAGTGAATCATGAGATTCTCATTAGCAGACGTAAGAACTTTTTGGGATTCTCTGGCACAGCACTCCAGTGGTTTTGCTCCTATCTGACTGATAGACAAGAATTTGTGACACTTGGAAATTATGAACCCAACCCTGCCACAGTCACTCAAGGGGTCCCACAGGGCTCTGTTCTGGGGCCACTCCTGTTCTCTATATACATGCTGCCACTTGATATACTAATCCAAAGATTTGGACTAAACTTTCATTTTTATGCTGTTGACCCACAAATATATTTGAGAACAAAAGGGGACACTGAGACTGTAACAACCAAACTGACAGAACTGTCTAGATGCAACCAAAAGATGAATGCAGTTGAACTTCCTAAAACTTAATTGCAGCAAAACAGAGCTTGTGCCCTTTGGCTCTAAGAGTGCACAGAGTAAGATGAGCACTTAATACATTTTCCCACCTGTATAACATTGCTTGAATCAGGTTATTCTTGTCCACTGCGGATGCTGAGAAGCTTGTCCATGCCCTGGTAACATCTCAGCTTGACTATTGTAATGCACAGCTGACAGAAATCGCAGTAAGGCTTCTGTCTCGACTCCAGATGATCCAGAACGAAGCTGCCAGGATGCTCTCATAAACTACACAAAAAACTCACAGCACCCCTGTTTTATTCAACCTCCATTGGCTTCCTGTTCAATACAGGATCACATTTTAAATTCTGCTGCTGACCTTTAAGGCCCTTAAGGGTGATGCAAGTAAATACATATGCAAACTTCTAGAGGACTATTCCCCAGCACGCACGCTACAAACATCAAACTCAAACAGCCTGGTCACACCAGGCACAAACCTTTGCAGCATGGCTGACAGGGCCTTCTGACATGTCGTCCCAATGCTCTACCTACAGAATGGAATGCTCTACCTACAGATGTCAAGGAGTCTGCTTCAATTTCCTTGTTTAAAACACAACTAGCTTTTAATGTTTGATCACTTAATCTATTTTGTATTACTAGGTAATGGTTTGAGGTATCGTTATTGTTTTTTCTACTTTTTGATGTACTGTTGCTGAATTTTGTTTGTGCTTTACAAATACATTTTTATTATTATCAAAAAGGCTGGCATGCAAGCGTTTCAGTCTGTCACTCAGAAGGAACACTGTGTACAGCACAGCAGTGTTTTCAATAGTTTGTGCCAGTACAGAAACTTCCCTCCCACAGCTTTGTCATTATACTGTAAATTGTCCCATTTGTAGAGGGGAAGTGTATTGGCTAATACGCCCTCTTTATCGCTACAGAAAGTAGTTCCACAAAAGCAGAGTACAGGAAGTAGTGAGGGGAGAAGTTGGTGTTCAGAGGGGAAAGGCCATTCCAGTAATGTTTTAACCATGTTTTAGCTGTTATTATTACCATGGAACAATAGCTACTGCTCAAAGGGCTTCCTGAAACATGGACCTTCTAAAACAGTGTTGTCAAACTAATTCCATGGAGGGCCTAGTGCCTGCTGGTTTTTGTTTTTTCCTTTCAAATAAGACCTAGACAACCAGGTGAAGAGAGTTCCTTACTAATTAGCGACCTTAATTCATCAATCAAGTACAAGGGAGGAGCAAAAACCTGCACACACTCGGCCCTCCGTGGAATGAGTTTAACACGTTTTCTAAAACTATGAGTCAACAATAATTATGGATATCATTGTTGATTGTGGACGTCACACTTAGCAATAATCATTCAATCATATAACATGACATAATATAGTAGAGTTTATTTTATAATGTAATTTAACTTGAGCACAAGTACTCACGCACCAGTGCGCGCGCACACACACACACACACACACACACACACACACACACACACACACACACACACACACACACACACACACACACACACACACACACACACACCATCTCCCTACAGCTGTGAGATTCGTTTCCAGTTCCCAGTCTGGCTCTTCCTATTTGGTGGATAATGATCACACCTGTGCAGGTATGTGGAGAAGAGGGCCGTCATTCATATGGGAGTGGTGCGGTGTCACGTATACAGAATGTGTGATGTGATAGTGGAACGCTGTCATGGTTTTCTCATAGCTGCCTCAATGTCAAATGTATAATGTTGATAGTGATTGAGACACCTTAGGAACAGGGACAATAATGATGATAATATGGAGTGGGGGGGGGGGGCTGAGTGTGTCATTTCTGCTTACTCAATGGGTTTGTTATGATTGGTTCCCTCCTGTTCCCTGTGGTGACTGCTCGTCTCTGCCATGGCCTGCTATGCCCTGCCCTGCTCTGGCCTGGTCAGCCATGGCGTCCCCCTGGGGAGACTGGCCTCTAATGAGCGCCTGGCCGTGGGGAGTCAGTCACATCCTGTCCGATGACAGGGCAGCTCCTGTTCACAGATGTGTCATCAGCAGAACAGGCTTGCTGCTGTAAGGTCTGGAGGCGTTTGAACAGTTACTGTGTGTGAGGCTATTTATTTTCCTGAGCTCCACAGGCTTGTCCTGCTCTGAATTGAAATACTCCACGAAACAGGGGCATGTTGCAGGGGGAGGGGGTGTTGCTGACAGCTGAGAGGATGAACAAAGTTAGTTCATGGCTACGTTGCTGTTCATCCTAACAGTCTATTAATTGACATCAATATTGTCAGATCTCTGGATTCTAAATGTAACGTGTTGTATTCACTGATCGTAAGTGCTGCGGCCATAGATGTAGAGATCCAGCCAGTCCCACAGTTGTCTAGGACTGTGTCCTTGGCCCTGGCTGCCCTCACACTCAGGGACAGGCACATCTTGGGCACTCTGCATCCAGCAGCAGCTTGTGCCTACGCGTTCACAGTGGGACCAGCGGACCCCGGCCTAACCCCCTGCCTTCGCCTGGTTCCCACACACACTATCAAAGCCCTTTAATGGCTTCTAATTAGCTCCCCATCTGCTGGTGACGGCGCACTGGTGGCATGCAAAAGCACCCATTGAGAGCATCGGCATTGTGCTCTGGAATACTTTCCACTCCAGTGGTAATTGTCTGGAGAGAGTTTTAGCCAGGGGGGAGTGTTCTACGGTCAGCGGTTTGGGGGAGGGACAGACAATGGGAGACAGTGTTATGGCTTGTTGCAAATCTAATAATGCCAGAGTCCCTTCCATCCCTGGACATCCTCTACACTACCCCCCCCTACCTCTCCTTTCATTCTCACAGTTTGGCCTCTCTAAAGTGTTTTACATGGAGAAGGTGCTGTTCTGTGTTCCGTTTTGAGTATAGGTAATAAACCTGATAAGGTGTTCCGATTCATTATGTTGCATACGACTCTCCAGCTCTACCTCTCCACAGGGGAAACAATGACTCTACTTCTCCACAGGGGAAACAATGACTCTACCTCTCCACAGGGGAAACAATGACTCTACCTCTCCACAGGGGAAACAATGACTCTACCTCTCCACGGGGGAAACAATGACTCTACCTCTCCACGGGGGAAACAGTGACTCTACCTCTCCACGGGGGAAACAATGACTCTACCTCTCCACGGGGGAAACAATGACTCTACCTCTCCACGGGGGATACAATGACTCTACCTCTCCACGGGGGAAACAATGACTCTACCTCTCCACAGGGGAAACAATGACTCTACCTCTCCACGGGGGAAACAATGACTCTACCTCTCCACGGGGGAAACAATGACTCTACCTCTCCACGGGGGAAACAATGACTCTACCTCTCCACGGGGGAAACAATGACTCTACCTCTCCACGGGGGAAACAATGACTCTACCTCTCCACGGGGGAAACAATGACTCTACCTCTCCACGGGGGAAACAATGACTCTACCTCTCCACGGGGGAAACAATGACTCTACCTCTCCACGGGGGAAACAATGACTCTACCTCTCCACGGGGGAAACAATGACTCTACCTCTCCACGGGGGATACAATGACTCTACCTCTCCACGGGGGAAACAATGACTCGGAAATACCTCTCCACGGGGGAAACAATGACTCTACCTCTCCATGGGGGAAACAATGACTCTACCTCTCCACAGGGGAAACAATGACTCTACCTCTCCACGGGGAAACAATGACTCTACCTCTCCACGGGGGAAACATGACTCTACCTCTCCACGGGGGAAACAATGACTCTACCTCTCCACGGGGGGAAACAATGACTCTACCTCTCCACGGGGGGAAACAATGACTCTACCTCTCCACGGGGGAAACAATGACTCTACCTCTCCACGGGGGAAACAATGACTCTACCTCTCCACAGGGGAAACAATGACTCTACCTCTCCACGGGGGAAACAATGACTCTACCTCTCCACGGGGGAAACAATGACTCTACCTCTCCACGGGGGAAACAATGACTCTACCTCTCCACGGGGGAAACAATGACTCTACTCTCCACGGGGGAAACAATGACTCTACCTCTCCACGGGGGAAACAATGACTCTACCTCTCCACGGGGGAAACAATGACTCTACCTCTCCACGGGGGAAACAATGACTCTACCTCTCCACGGGGGAAACAATGACTCTACCTCTCCACGGGGGAAACAATGACTCTACCTCTCCACGGGGGATACAATGACTCTACCTCTCCACGGGGGAAACAATGACTCTACCTCTCCACGGGGGAAACAATGACTCTACCTCTCCACAGGGGAAACAAGGACTCTACCTCTCCACAGGGGAAACAATGACTCTACCTCTCCACAGGGGAAACAATGACTCTACCTCTCCACAGGGGAAACAATGACTCTACCTCTCCACAGGGGAAACAATAACTCTACCTCTTTAGAAACTGCGATGTCTTCTAATGAGGCCTAGTCATTAGAAGCTCCTCTAGTGGCCTGCTATGCTATATGTGAATAGGGCCTGTGTTTGGACTACATGGTCCTCACACAGACAGACACAATGACAGACAGACAAACAAACAGACAGTGGGGCCCAGCCCAGGTTCAGTAGATCCATTAGGGGGAACCAGCTGTTCACAGCGGGGGAGGACTATGGAGGACTATGGGGACCAGGGCCCACTGCTGCTGGGCAGCTGTCACCAGCAGCAGGGAGATGATAGAGGGCAAACTGCTGCTGAAAATCATCAACTCAACCAGCCAGCCAGCCTCCTCTGCCTCCCCAGAGCAGAGCCCATCCTCACCTCAGACTGCCTAGCGCATTGAACTGGACATGGAGAGTTGCAAGTCATCTAGCTTACGATCATACACACTGGGACCTGATCAAATCTGTTTTAAATTATATGGCAGAGATATACACTGTTCATGAGTGTGGAGTGTTGTTCAGGAGCATCAAGATGCTGAATTAATAATAAGATGGAATGCTTTGTGGTGGAGTATAGATATGTACTCATAATTGAGAATATTTAACTTTTAAGATAGAGAGCCTTTATTTCAGATGATGCGTGAGTGCCTGTGTGTAGGCTGTGTGTGTGTGACGAATGGTCAGTCACCTGACCTCTCTCCCTATTACACACACATCCCCACAGCTGCACAGAGGCGTCCAGTCAGCACAGCCAGGGGACATGGGAGCCAAACCCTAAAGATGGAGCCTGGACAGTGGCAGCTGGGGAGCTCACAAAGCCCCATTCAGAGGGCCCAGGGCTGGGGACAATGGCTGGGCCAGGCTGAGCTCTCTCCTCCGCTGTTCCACCCAAAGATTAATACTTCAGATCGGCTTCCCGGTGGCAGGCTCAGCTAAAAGGAGGGCCCTCCTGTTTGTCAGTGGGCATTGTGCAAGTCGCCTGAGAACCAACCTCTTGGATTGGCTTGACAAATGAGCTCCGCCATTGACAGTGAAAAGATTGTCCCACCACTTTTGTTTTGATTGTGGCATGTATATAATCAGGTTATTTGGGTGTTGGTTTTTTGTTTCTCTCCCTTTAGGCACTTGACACTTCTGCACTTTCGAAAGGGCAATGATGAGACTTCCTCTGTTTTTTATTGTTTTGTTTATCTAAGCTATGTTGAATGAACATCACAATCATGATGGTATTGGATGTTGGAATTCATACATCCATTCCATTCATCCTCCATCTTTTTCTGAAGACGCGGTACAGGAGCCACAGGTGTGAGCGTGAGTCTCAGTCAGCAGACTTACATTGTTATTGCTTTGTATTCTATGCAGGCTTCCCCATCTACCTGACCTCAACAAAGTGTTAGA
Organism: Salmo trutta; assembly: GCF_901001165.1. NCBI lineage: Eukaryota > Metazoa > Chordata > Actinopteri > Salmoniformes > Salmonidae > Salmo > Salmo trutta. Next base: position 20,998,239 of record NC_042970.1, on the reverse strand, counting down.
AAGAACACCCTCAGTGCAGGAAGCTCAGTAACATAATACAGTGTTAGGTGAAGTGGTGTGATGTGAGATACCAGGGCACAGTGCCCTATGGGAGGGTCCGCCCTCAGCCTGGGAGTGGAGTGCAGGTGTTTAGCTCCCAGCAAGGCACCATTTCAGGTTTGACTAAAATAACCCCCACCCACCCACCTCCCTCCATATAGGAAACAATAGGTGTCCACTAAACAACGCGCACAGTCAGTCGCACACCTGTGCTCACAGGAAGTTGGCTAATCTGTTTAGATCAGAACAGTTCATTGCACAGTCCTAGAAAATATTTCATCAGGAGAACTTGAAGCAAAGAAATGTTGTCGTTGTTAACTTTAAAGCTATGAGATTTGTCTTTCAGAGTTCAACATCTAAACTATGCTTCTAGTGGCATCTCCTTAAGCTTTCTTAAGATTATTTACAACAATAAAAACCAATGTTATAACAGTTCAACATATGACTCGAGAAGTTTGAACAATTTTTTATATTGAAACAGTTTGTGAACAACTTTGGTCCTCTAATTGATTCCAGTAAAGGATGAGTCGTCTGTCCATCTGTCCCATCTGTCCCTGTGTGTTGGCTGTATTCTCACGATAAAGGAATGTGACCACCACATAAACACAGACCCCCCTACAAGCCTCATTCCCTCAACGTCCAAACTTAAGACACTACTCTGTTTCCCTGTCTCCCCCTCTCCTTCTCCTTTGACTCCCTGGTCTCCCCTACTCTTCCCTCTCTCCTTCCTCTCCCCCTCTTCTAGCTATAGCACCACTCTCATAGTCATGCCGGCAACAGGACCTCAAGGATGCTCTTCTTTCACACGTTGTCTAAGGCACGCTGAGCTAGGACGTCACCCTGCTTCTCACCCAGCTAGGGCCCACTTCCAGGAATCCGCTTGTGTGAAACTTAAAGGCAGCAGAAGGTGCCCTAGTTTTAAAGTTCTTTCCCTGGGATTGTTTCAGGGAGTTAACAAAGGGGGATAGAGTGTGTATCTGAGTTGTACACGCTAGTGTGTGTGTGAGTGTGTGTAACAGTGCGTATGTGTGCACGTGAGGGGAGGTGTGTAGGATTATAAAGAGGAAGTGAATGGGAAGTACACACTCAGTGACAGAATGGGAGGGAGACATTCCTTCGCAGGCCCTTCCCCTCCTCCTCCCTCCTCTCCACTCCTCTGTCGCTCGCAGGCCCTGGGAAAATCAAACAGGTGGTTTGGCTCTGGCAGGAAAGCTGGCTGGGCCCGGGGTAGGCAGGCTACAGGCTGCTGGGGGCTATCAAAAGCTCTTTGGCCCAGCTTTAGGCTGGCGCTCTGAATGGCCCTCCGCTTCATTATCATGTGAATTCTGGGAACTGCCTTGGACCCCCAGTAACACCAGTGAGCTGCCCATATGGAGTTTGCTTGGCAACTAGGGAGCCCCTTGTCTCCTCACCCCTCACTCTGCACCCCTCCCTGCGCTACCCTTCTATTCCACCACTCCTGATATCAAAGGAGGACAAGAAGGAGAGAGACACTGAGGGGCCCAGCAGCTCCCCCTGTAACCCCCTGGTGGGCTGGACCACACAGACTAATATTGGACAGGCCTCCTCATGGTCGTTTGACGCTGCCTGCTGCCCTAGAGGGAACTTTAAGGTAGTGAACCTCTGGGTGGATTTAGCATCCTGACATATTCTAGTTGTAGCTATGATTGACAGAGACACTGTGAGCCTCCTCTCAGTGTGACATGGTGTCCCAAATCAATGGGAATTTATCATTTCCCATATCCTACTCTGCGAGAATAAGAGTGTAGTTTGTAACACAACAGGGTCAGTGGAGTGTGCCAACCCAAACCACACACTTTGACCTGTCTCAGCCAGCCTTCATTGTTTTTGTGTGACACATTTACAAACATTGTGTATCAAACATTAACACAATTTGCCTGACGACTCAAACTGAGAAGAAACCCACTCGGCACAGACGTCAATTCAATGTCTATTCCACGTTGGTTCAACGTAATTTCACTGAAATTACATGGAAACAATGTTGATTCAACAAGTGTGTACACAGTGGGAACATTCGTAGGCGTAGCTGGGCGTTTGTCCGGAGCAATGTGGTTGGGTAGACAGGCAAAACACAATCACAAAGTGATCCAATTGAGCTTGAAACAACATGATAAAGGCTATAATTACTCATGTGACTAATCTAACATTGTGATGAATGTAATTTTCCTAGACCATACGGCCACTTCCATTTTCTATTGTAGTGGAGACATCAGTCATCAGTAACAACATACCAGGGGAATGCTCTACTCTAGAGCCACCTGTGGTTGAAGGGCAGGAAGGAAGTCTCTAAACAGTATGTCACATGTGCCACATGATTTCATAATGATGCAGAGAATGTATCATTTTTTATATGCTGAACCTTGTTTGTGTGTGTGGTTGGGTGTGTGTGTATGTGTGTGTGTGTATGGGTGGCGCACATGTGTGTGTAATCTCTTGGCTTACTTCCCTGCTTGCACCTGTGTAAATGGAGAGAGGCATGGAAAATGCATGGATGGGGTTTGGGAGAGTAGGGGAAAGATTTGAGTCTGATCCTATTCAGAGGAACTCCCATGATGACTCATGTTCTTGCACATGGAGCGATTCACTCCCTCTGCAGCAGTCCAGCCACATGCAGAATATTATTTCACAACATCTTCCCCGTCCTTGGAAATTCCTCCCCCTCTCCCCTTCCACCCTCTCACCATCCTGGCTTCACTGAAACACCCTGAGTAGGAGCAGCTGCAGGTGTTACGCATGTCCTCTTCCCCTCTTCCCTGGATGTGCCTGTGCTGTGAGAGCCTTTAGTCAGCTAATAAGCTTCTCTATACCACAAAAACCTGACAGCCTCAAGTATGTGTTGTAATCACCCTGCCCCGCCCTGTGTGTAAACACACAGCTTATGACATCCTTAAAGGCCTAGTGCAGTCAATAACGTTATTTACCTATGGTTTTTTAAATATATTTCCACACTATAAGGTTGGAATAATACTGTGAAATTGTGAAAATTATGATAATGACCTTTTAGTCTCATCTGACCAGAGTACCTTCTTCCATATGTTTGGGGAGTCTCCCACATGCCTTTTGGCGAACACCAATACATGTTTGCTTATTTTTTTCTTTAAGCAATGGCCACTCTTCCATAAAGCCCAGCTCTGTGGAGTGTACGGCTTCAAGTGGTCCTCTGGAGAGATACTCCAACTTTGCAGCTCCTCCAGGGTTATCTTTGGTCTCTTTGTTGCCTCTCTGATTAATGCCATCCTTGCCTGATCCGTGAGTTTTGGTGGGCGGCCCTCTCTTGGCAGGTTTGTTGTGGTGCCATATTCTTTCCATTTTTTAATAATGGATTTAATGGTGCTCCGTGGGATGTTTAAAGTTTCAGATATTCTTTTATAACCCAACCCTGATCTGTACTTCTCCACAGCTTTGTCCCTGACCTGTTTGGAGAGCTCCTTGATCTTTATGGTGCCGCTTGCTTGGTGGTGCCCCTTGCTTAGTGGTGTTGCAGACTCTGGGGCCTTTCGGAACATGTGTGTATATATATACTGAGGTCATGTGACACATAGATTGCACACAGGTGGACTTTATTTAACTAATTATGTGACTTCTGAAGGTAATTGGTTTCACCAGATCTTATTTAGGGGCTTCATAGCAAAGGGGGTGAATACATATGCAAGTAGCACTTTTCCGTTTTTTTATATTTTATAATTTTTTTAAACAAGTTCTTTTTTCATTCCACTTGTCACGCCCTGACCTGAGAGAGCCGTTTTTCTCTGTTTAGTTAGGTCAGGATGTGATATGGGGTGGGCATTCTATGTCTTGTATTTCTTTGTGTTGGGCCAAGTATGGTTCCTAATCAGAGGCAGCTGTCTATCGTTGTCTCTGATTAGGAATCATACTTAGGCAGCCTTTTCCCACCTGTGTTTTGTGGGTAGTTGTTTTCTGTTTTGTATTATGTGACCTCACAGAACTGTTGGCTTTCGTTTTGTTTCTTTTGTTAAAGTGTTTCGTATTATTAAATAATATAATGAACACTTACCACGCTGCGCTTTGGTCCCCTCTTTACAACAGCCGTGTAATGGACATACACAAAATAGTTTAAAAAATTGTCCAAATTGGTGAAGTAATCCAAATAAAAATACATTTAAATTAAAAGGTCGTAATGCAAGCAAATAGAAAAAAGGCCAAAGGGATGAATACTTTTGCAAGGCACCTCCCATTAGGCTTGTCCAATTAAGCCGCTGACTCAGACCACTTCTAATTGCTAAGAAGCTATTGTTGTTTCTTTTTGACCATTTTAATTGAAAACAATCTCAGTAAGGTACTTAATTGTTACCCAGAAATGATAAAAACAGTTGCATTGTACCTTTAATACAGTTTTTTTCAAAGCTTTGGTGCAATTTTATCAAGTCTGTGGTACATTTTCGCAACTCTTAGTACAAAACTCAAAACAAATATACACAAATAGTACATTATTTGATGAAATTGCTTTAGAAAGGGAAACAAGACAGGGTGTCCCCTCTCACCCCTCTTGTTTGTAATGGCAATTGAACAGCTTGAAAAAAGAATTAGACAGGACCCAAAGGTAACAGGTATCAGTATTGGTAAACATGAATATAAACTAAACTTATTTGCAGATGATCTCCTGATATACCTGACCAATATTGAAAACTGAATGCCCCCTTTGCTATAAATGTTTTCAGAATTCTTCTAGAATCTCAGGATATAAAATTAACGTGGAAAAATCCTGAAATAATGGCAATAGGAAAGAGAAAAACAATAACTAAAAAAAACAACAATAATTTTCAGCAATCCTTTAAGCGTACCACCAAAAATATGAAATACTTAATAGGATGATTAACAAGTGACAACAAATACGTAGTGCATTTGGAAAGTATTCAGACCCCTTCCCTTTTTCCACATTTTATTACGTTACAGCCTTATTTTAAAATGGATGAAATATTTTTTTCTTAATCAATCTACACACAATACCCCAAAATGACAAAGCGAAAAACAGGTTTTTATAAATTAAGAACAGAAATACCTTATTTACGCATGTATTTAGACCTTTTGCTATGAAACTCAAAATTGAGCTCAGGTGCATCCTATTTCCATTGATCATCCTTGAAATGTTTCTACAACTTCATTGGAGTCCACCTGTGGTAAATTAAATTGATTGGACATGATTTGGAAAGACACACAGTTGACAGAGAATGTCAGAGCAAAAACCAAGCCATGAGGTCGAAGGAATTGTCCGTAGAGCTCCGAGACAGGATTGTGTCGGGGCAGAGATCTGGGGAAGGGTACCAAAAAATGTCTGCAGCGTTGAAGGTCCCCAAGAACACAGTGGCCTACATCATTCTTAAATGGAAGAAGTTTGGAACCACCAAGACTCTTCCTAGAGCTGGCCTCCCAGCCAAACTGAGCAAATGGGGGAGAAGATCCTTGGTCATGGAGGTGACCAAGAACCCGATGGTCACACTGACAGAGCTCCAAAGTTCCTCTGTGGAGATGGTTGTCCTTCTGGAAGTTTCTCCCATCTCTGCAGCACTCCACCAAGCAGGCCTTTATGGCAGAGTGGCCAAACAGAAGCCACTCCTCAGTAAAAGGCACATGACAACCCGCTTGGAGTTTGCCAAAACGCACCTAAAGACTCTCAGACCATGAGAAATAAGATTCTCTGGTCTGATGAAACCAAGATTGAACTCTTTGGCCTGAATGTCAAGCGTCACGTCTGGAGAAAAACTGGCACCATCCCTACATTGAAGCGTGGTGGCAGCATCATGCTGTGGGGATGTTTTTCAGCGGCAGGGACTGGGAGACTAGTCAGGATCGAGGGAAAGATGAATGGAGCAAAGAGAGAGTTCCTTGATGAAAACCTGCTCCAGAGCGCTCAGGACCTCAGACTGGGGCGAACCTTTCAACAGGACAATGACCCTAAGCACACAGTCAAGACAACGCAGGAGTGGCTTCGGGATAAGTATCTGAATGTCCTTGAGGGGCCTAGCCAGAGCCCGGACTGAAACCAGATCGAACATCTCTGGAGAGACTTGAAAATAGCTGTGCAGCGACGCTCCCCATCCAGCCTGACAGAGCTGGAGAGGATCTGCAGAGAAGAATGGGAGAAACTCCCCAAATACAGGTGTCCCAAGCTTGTAGTGTCATACCCAAGAAGACTCGAGGCTGTAATCGCTGCCAAAGGTGCTTCAACAATGTAGAGTTAAGGGTCTGAATACTTCAGGGCCTGAATATTTCAGTTTTTATTTTTTATAAATTTGCAAACATTTCGAAAACAGCTTTTGCTTTGTCGTTATGGGTTATTGTGTGTTGATTAATGAGGGGGAAAAAACCCAATTTAAACCATTTTAGAATAATGCTGTAACACAACAAAATGTGGAAAAAGTAAAGGGGTGTGAATACTTTCCGAATGCACTGTATAAAGATAATTTTATTCCATTTCTTAACAATATGAAAGCAGATATAATTAAATGGAACAATGTTAGTGGTAGAATAAACCTCTTCAGAATGGCTCTCAAAGTTGTTGTATTTATTTTATTTATTTATCAATTACCATTCTTTAAAAAGTAAACTTTGTCATAACAGACTTCATATGAGCAAATACAATTCATAGAATAAGAAGGAAAGTTTTACATATTCCTAAATGTGGTTTTAACTTTCCAGACCTGGAATTGTATGAACTTGATACCCAAGGCTTTTACTTTCTTACATTTGAGTCATTTAGCAAATACTCTTATCCAGAGCAATTTGAGTTAAGTGCCTTGCTCAAGGACATAATGACACATTTTAAACTAGCCAGCTCAGGGATTCAAACCAGCGACCTTTCAGTTACTGGCTCAACACTTAACACCTGCCGCCCACTTGCTTCGTATAGTTAAATGCACTAAAGTGGTACATAATGAAGCTGCGCATGCATCATCTCCAGAGTCTTTTTACGTGTCTATTTTCAGAACATGAAAAACTTCATAGTTAAGAACACTATAAAAATATGGAAGAAAATAAAACTTATTCTACAGGAACCAATATCACTCACAAAAAAACACAAAGCCTTGGATAGCTTTTCAGAATTCACTGATAAATTGGTCCACATAGAAACAGAAAGAATAGAAACCGTAAATGACTTGGTAACAGGAAATACATTTATTTCCATGATAGAATTAAAAAGCAATTTACACTGGCCAGTGTAAATATTTTAAAATACATGCAACTTAAAAGTTACATGTCACAAAATGTTAATTTGAAATCTTTTGGACATCAGCGCAACCTTCAGGGAAATTTATTTGAGTCAGAAAAGGATGTTCATATGATATGTAAGATATACAAAACCTTGCAAAGAGCCTATCCAAGTGACAATCTCTTAGAAAAAATGGAAACTATTGGAACCAAGACTTAAAAGGAACTGATGTTGGCACAAAATGGAGGGAATGTTGGAGCATAAGTAACAAAATTACAGTTAACAAAAATGCATGCTTAATCCAGTAACTAATTTATTGAATTTATTATACAAGAGAAAAAATTCACAAATTCTACAGCACAACTCCATGGTCATGTCTTAAGTGTAAAATGAATAATTAAGTGATAATCCCAGAGAAGCCGGTGTTTGGAGGACATATTGGCACGGATGTTGTTAGGCCCGAGACGAAGTCCTCCAAACATCGGCTTCAATGGCATTGTCACTTTATACAACGGGTTACCGTCATATTCTAATGATGATGTACATATTTTCATTAAAAACGTTATTTTGATACATTTATTCATACTATTTAATCCTTCCAGAAGATATAGTCCCGACACAAATCTAGGGTTGCTACCCAAGCCGACTGGTCGTTCGTTCTATCGGTTTGGTTGCCAGAGACGCGACCCAATCTTTTTGTTCTGTATCTATGGACCCGACGCAGCCGTTTGTTGTAAATGTTCCATTGCCATACTGGCTGGCAACGTTGTTTTCCCTTGCTTACTAGCTAGCCATCTACGACTAATTTACAGTCACGTCAAAAACCACCTGCAGCCAGAATAACAGCAAAGTAGACCATTTGCATTTGTTTAAACTGTTTTCTAGTGACATTCATTTGGATAAATCCATAACAATGTGCTAATGAGGCGTTATTTCACCTGGCATAGAAAATGTGCTCACTCATCAGGACACTGTTGTTCAGAGGAGCTAGCCAACAACACAGCTGACACAATCACTTCAAACTGAAGCTGGAAAGACTGCAAACTAGCTGCACTTTGTTTAATTTGACCTTTTTTTATTTACATATTTTTGTATATATCCAGAAAAATTATGCCAGCTGATTCATGATTTCGACTGGCTGAGAAATGCTGCCTGTCTGTCCGTCTCGTCCCGACTCCCTACACGTTCATTACTATGGGACAATGTTGCAAATGTCGGAGAGACAGACATACAAATCTCCGCTGTTGAAAACTAAATGTTAGTCTAAAAGAAATGTGACAATGTTTAGAGGCTTTTTGTAGTGGAGATCAAGTTTATAAATTGCCTGGCTGGGCTGATGAGACAGTGGATTGCGCAGTCAGATGGAACAGAGTAAATAGGTATTTTAAAAATCATAGATTTAACTGCCGGTAACCTGTGGAATAGACACCGGCTGGAATGTGGTTTTAACCAATCAGCATTCAGGATTAGACCCACCCACCCGTTGTATAATGACTCAATAATCCATGCCTTCTGGGAATGCTCAATAATCCATGCCTTCTGGGAATGCTATAAATTCCAAAAGTTATGGGCAGCAGTAGAAAGTTGGCTGTCAGAAGTATTACAATGTAAACTTACTTTTAATCCATCTGTCTGCATATTTCAAGACGTCATATGGGGGTTTAGTGAGATCCAATAGGCTGGATGATTATTTTCTTATCACTCATCTTGAAAAAACGTATACTAAAAACGTGGAAATCAATCAATCCACCATTATTAACACAATGGAAAAATCTAATAATATATCATTGAAATATTTAAATAGCATGGGCAACCAAGACATTTTTGATGGTACAATTGAAGGCCATGTGGCAAACAATAATGCAGGCACTAGAGATGGGGGTGTGAACATGCGTATCTGGGTGGAGGAGATTTTTTATTTCACCTTTATTTAACCAGGTAGGTTAGTTCAGAACAAGTTCTCATATACAACTGCGACCTGGCCAAGATAAAGCACAGCAGTTCGACACATACAACAACACAGAGTTACACATGGAATAAACAAACATACAGTCAATAATACAGTAGAAAAAAGAAAAATCTATATACAGTGAGTGCAAATGAGGAAAGATAAGGGAGGTAAGGCAATAAATAGGCCATGGTGGCGAAGTAATTACAATATAGCAATTAGACACTGGAATGGTAGATGTGCAGAAAATGAATGTGCAAGTAGAGATACTGGGGTGCAATGGAGCAAGATAAATAAATAAATACAATATGGGGATGAGGTAGTTGGATGGGCTGTTTACAGATGGGCTATGTACAGGTGCAGTGATCTGTGAGCTGCTCTGACAGCTGGTGCTTAAAGCTAGTGAGGGAGATATGGGTCTCCAGCTTCAATGATTTTTGCAGTTCGTACTAGTCATTGGTAGCAGAGAACTGGAAGGAAAGGCGGCCAAATGAGGAATTGGCTTTGGGGGTGACCAGTGAGATATACCTGCTGGAGCGCGTGCTATGGGTGGGTGCTGTTATGGTGACCAGTGAGCTGAGATAAGGCGGGGCTTTACCTAGCAAAGACTTGTAGATGACCTGGAGCCAGTGGGTTTGGCGACGAGTATGAAGCTATGGCCAGCCAACGAGAGCGTACAGGTCGCAGTGGTGGGTAATATATGGAGCTTTGGTGACAAAACGGATTGCACTGTGATAGACTGCATCCAATTTGTTGAGTAGAGTGTTGGAGGCTATTTTATAGATGACAGCGCCGAAGTCGAGGATCGGTAGGATGGTCAGTTTTACGAGGGTATGTTTGGCAGCATGAGTGAAGGATGCTTTGTTGTTAAATAGGAAGCCGATTCTAGCCAGACACCTAGGTATTTGTAGTTGTCCACACATTCTAAGTCAGAACCGTCCAGAGTAGTGATGCTGGACGGGCGGGCAGGTGCGGGCAGTGATCGGTTGAAGAGCATGCATTTAGTTTTACTTGCATTTAAGAGCAGTTGGAGGCACGGAAGGGGAGTTGTATGGTATTGAAGCTCGTCTGGAGGTTAGTTAACACAGTGTCCAAAAAAGGGCCAGATGTATACAGAATGATGTCGTCCAGGGTCAACTTTGGAGGGGACAATTACATGAAATTTTCTCAAGAGCAATTCCTGAGGGGGACACCAAAAGTAGTGCTGTAACACATAGCCTACATTGTAATATGGTAAATGTATATTGAGGAACCAAAGAAATAAGGTGTTTGCCGTACTCCTAACTACCGGTACCCAAAACTACACAACTAATCACAACAGCAATACCATTGCCTTTAACAAATCTTAGTTCAGTCACCAGTTTAAGTTGAGAGTGGGGGTATCCATGGCATTTTCCAATTATGTTCCTATTTTACAAGTCAAAAAAATTGAGAACCTTTCATAATGTTGCCAAACAAAGACTCAACAAACTTACCTGAGACTCCCTGTCTCTGCCAGTCTGTCCCTGCATATCTGTCCCCAACTCTGCTGTCTGTGTGCCATCTGTTGCCTGCTCTGCCTAATGACATCATTGTGAAACATTTCCATTAGAATTTCATTTCTTTCTTATGAACATTGTATCAACTAGTCTTTGAGATATTAGGCTACTAGGGTTCTTACTTTGCGTTTTGGTGTACTGAAAAATACTCTGATGTCCGTCTTTTATTTTTCTGCCATTTTTCTACCTGGCTGGCTGGCTACACACACACACAGTGTGTAGGTTATTTACAGTAGGAGATGGGCTTCTATCATCTTATCTTTTATCATTCTATTTGGGCTTCGATCTAAAAGGTAGCTAGCAAATGTGAAACGGATTAAAATGACAAGAGTTGACAGCTGTATGAGTTCACCATTTACACAACATATGCTGCAACCTTTTGTAATTTTAATAGTTTGTTTCATATTGGCTGGCTTCCAACAATAGCTGAATTTGCAAAGCTAGCGAGCACCAATTCCGTTTCAGTGGTGTTTGCTATAATCTTTGCTACTTGGGTTAAATAAAGGTGAAATAAAATAAATAAATAAAAGTTCCCTTGCGACAATTTAGCTTTTGCAACGAGACCATTAAATATATTTAAGACAATGATAGAAGAGTGTGTAGTTCTGTTCAGTTTGGACTTCAGTTTATTGCTAACCTTATCACAGGGACTTTGAAGCACTAACTTACATCATCTGCATGCTGATCTTGGAATAAATTGACGATAGCAAAGATTCCATCTTTGACGAGGCCACATAAATGGAATAAGTACTAGCTAGCTTAATAGTTAATATTTGCGCGCTAGCTCTGCATATTCAGCTAGTGTGTGTGCACGATTGACTGGATTAACCTCACGTCAGTTACGTTCATTGAGTGCCTTTCAGACAGTGGATACGACCCCTCTGTTACCTTGCCAACTAAGGAACTGGCAGTGGATCAAATCATTGTGAGGCAAAGGGTGGGGGGTTGCAATCTTTTGAAACTTAAAAACGCGCTATTAAGTGTCTATAATCAGCACAATTGCTTTCATTGCGTATTATTAATATTATTTAAATTACATAGTTATGTTTCAGTGATATATTGGGGGGGACAAATCATATTTTTCCCAGGATGGGGGGGGTCGTGTCCCCCCCATCCCCCCCGGGATTTCCGCCCTTGGTGTCGTCTGCGTAGAGTTGGATCAAAGAATCACCAGCAGCGAGAGCGACATCATCGATGTATACAGAGAAGAGAGTCGGCCCGAGAATTGAACCCTGTGACACCCCCATAGAGACTGCAAGAGGTCCGGACAACAGGCCCTCCGATTTGACACACTGAACTCTATCAGAGAAGTAGTTGGTGAACCAGGCGAGGCAGTCATTTGAGAAACCAAGGCTGTTGAGTCTGCCAATAAGAATGTGGTGATTGACAGAGTCGAAAGCTTTGGCCAGGTCGATGAATATGGCTGCACAGTGATGTCTCTTATCGATTGCGGTTATGATATCGTTTAGGACCTTGAGCGTGGCTGAGGTGCACCCATGACCAGCTCGGAAACCAGATTGCATAGCGGAGAAGGTATGGTGGGATTCGAAATGGTCGGTAATCTGTTTGTTGACTTGACTTTCGAAGACCTTAGAAAGGCAGTGTAGGATAGATATAGGTCTGTAGCAATTTGGATCTAGAGTGTCTCCCCCTTTGAAGAGGTGGATGACTGCGGCAGCTTTACAATCTTTGGGAATCTCAAACGATATGAAAGAGAGGTTGAACAGACTAGTAATAGGGGTTTCAACAATTTCAGCAGATAATTTTAAAAAGAGAGTGTCCAGATTGTCTAGCCCGGCTGATGTGTAGGGGTCTAGGTTTTGCAGTTCTTTAAGAACATCAGCTATCTGGATTTGGGTGAACGAGAAATAGGGGAGGCTTGGGCGAGTTGCTGTGGGGAGTGCAGGGCTGTTGACCGGGGTAGGGGTAGCCAGGTGGAAAACATGGCTAGCCGTAGAAAAATGCTGATTGAAATTTTCAATTATAGTGGATTTATCAGTGGTGACAGTGTTTCCTAGCCTAAGTGCAGTGGGCAGCTGGGAGGAGGTGCTCTTATTCTCCATGGACTTTACAGTGTCCCAGAACTTCTTTGAGTTTGTGCTACAGGATGCAAATTTCTGCATGAAAAAGCTAGCCTTAGCTTTCCTAACTGCCTGTGTATATTTGTTCCTAACTTCCCTGAAAAGTTGCATATCACAGGGGCTATTTGATGCTAATGCAGAACGCCACAGGATGTTTTTGTGCTGGTCAAGGGCAGTCAGGTCTGGAGTGAACCAAGGGCTATATCTGTTCCTGGTTCTAAATTTTTTGAATGGGGCATGCTTATTTAAGATGGTGAGGAAGGCACTTTTAAAGAATGACCAGGCATCCTCTACTGACGGGATGAGGTCAATATCCTTCCAGGATACCCGGGCCAGGTCGATTAGGAAGGCCTGCTCGCTGAAGTGTTTTAGGGAGCGTTTGATAGTGATGAGGGGTGGTCGTTTAACCGCAGACCCGTTACGGATGCAGTCAATGAGGCAGTGATCGCTGAGATCTTGGTTGAAAACATTTGAGGTATATTTGGAGGGCAAGTTGGTTAGGATGATATCAATGAGGGTGCCCATGTTTACGGATTTGGGGTTGTACCTGGTGGGTTCATTGATTATTTGTGAGAGATTGAGGGCATCAAGCTTAGATTGTAGGATGGCCGAGGTGTTAAGCATGTCCCAGTTTAGGTCACCTAGCAGCACGAGCTCTGAAGATAGATGGGGGGCAATCAGTTCACATATGGTGTCCAGGGCACAGCTGGGGGCAGAGGGTGGTCTATAGCAAGCGGCAACGGTGAGAGACTTGTTTCTGGAAAGGTGGATTTTTAAAGTAGAAGCTCAAATTGTTTGGGCACAGACCTGGATAGTAAGACAGAACTCCGCAGGCTATCTCTGCAGTAGATTGCAACACCGCCCCCTTTGGTAGTTATATCTTGTCTTAAAATGTTATAGTTAGGGATGGAAATTTCAAGGTTTTTGGTGGTCTTCCTGAGCCAAGATTCAGACACGGCTAGGACATCCGGGTTTGCAGAGTGTGCTAGGGCAGTGAATAAAACAAACTTAGGGAGGAGGCTTCTAATGTTAATATGCATGAAACCAAGGCTTTTAGGGTTACAGAAGTCAACAAATGACAGCGCCTGGGGAATGGGAGTGGAGCTAGGCACTGCAGGGCCTGGATTAACCTCCACATCACCAGAGGAACAGAGGAGGAGTAGGATGGGTACGGCTGTAGGTGGACCACAGACCTATGCTTCCTGGCTGATGTTTTGGTCACTTTTGAATGCTGGCGGTGCTTTCACTCTAGTGGTAGCATGAGACGGAGTCTACAACCCACACAAGTGGCTCAGGTAGTGCAGCTCATCCAGGATAGCACATCAATGCGAGCTGTGGCAAGAAGGATTGCTGTGTCTGTCAGCGTAGTGTCCAGAGCATGGAGGTGCTACCAGGAGACAGGCCAGTACATCAGGAGACGTGGAGGAGGCCGTAGGAGGGCAACAACCCAGCAGCAGGACCGCTACCTCCGCCTTTGTGCAAGGAGGAGCAGGAGGAGCACTGCCAGAGCCCTGCAAAATGACCTCCAGCAGGCCACAAATGTGCATGTGTCTGCTCAAACGGCCAGAAACAGACTCCATGAGGGTGGTATGAGGGCCCGACGTCCACAGGTGGGGGTTGTGCTTACAGCCCAACACCGTGCAGGACGTTTGGCATTTGCCAGAGAACACCAAGATTGGCAAATTCGCCACTGGCGCCCTGTGCTCTTCACAGATGAAAGCAGGTTCACACTGAGCACATGTGACAGACGTGACAGAGTCTGGAGACGCCGTGGAGAACGTTCTGCTGCCTGCAACATCCTCCAGCATGACCGGTTTGGCGGTGGGTCAGTCATGGTGTGGGGTGGGGTGGCATTTCTTTGGGGGGCCGCACAGCCCTCCATGTGCTCGCCAGAGGTAGCCTGACTGCCATTAGGTACCGAGATGAGATCCTCAGACCCCTTGTGAGACCATATGCTGATGCGGTTGGCCCTGGGATCCTCCTAATGCAAGACAATGCTAGACCTCATGTGGCTGGAGTGTGTCAGCAGTTCCTGCAAGAGGAAGGCATTGATGCTATGGACTGGCCCGCCCGTTCCCCAGACCTGAATCCAATTAAGCACATCATGTCTCACTCCATCCACCAACGCCATGTTGCACCACAGACTGTCCAGGAGTTGGCGGATGCTTTAGTCCAGGTCTGGGAGGAGATCCTTCAGGAGACCATCCGCCACCTCATCAGGAGCATGCCCAGGCGTTGTAGGGAGGTCATACAGGCACGTGGAGGCCACACACACTACTGAGCCTCATTTTGACTTGTTTTAAGGACATTACATCAATGTTGGATCAGCCTGTAGTGTGGTTTTCCACTTTAATTGAGTGTGACTCCAAATCCAGACCTCCATGGGTTGATAAATTGGATTTCCATTGATTATTTTTGTGTGATTTTGTTGTCAGCACATTCAACTATGTAAAGAAAAAAGTATTTAATAAGATTATTTAATTCATTCAGATCTAGGATATGTTATTTTAGTGTTCCCTTTATTTTTTTGAGCGGTGTATATATATGAGAAAAAAAACAAGGAAAAAGGATGTTTACACGGGTCAGGAAGGGACAAGACAAAAACACACGTCCAACTGCTATGCCATCTTGGAAAACAGTGATTAAGTTAGTTGTTGTTTAGTTGTTAGTTTAGTTGTTGTTTGTGTGTATCTGTAAATTGTTGTTCTGTGTGTTTGTTAATATTTGGTGTGAGAAAAATAAATACATATATTTTTTTAAAGCAGTTCCCACAGGGCGAAAACTGGTTGAATCAACACTGTTTCCAAGCCATTTCAACCCCCCAAAAGCTATGTGAGGACGTTGAATCAACATGGGAAAATTATTGAATTTGCAAAAAGTAATCAGCGGAAGCACATTTTGAATTTTTCTCACTCAATTTTTTACCTAAATCCAATGATATGATGACATTTTTTGTTGATTTCACATTGAATTCACATTAGGTGAAAGCTCAATCAAATGTAAACCAAAACTAGACGTTGAACTGACGTCTGTGCCCAGTGGGTTGTTTAAAACTCTAAGCACATTTTCAATTGACTAAATACAATAAACAAAATCATACAGTCACTTTTTCACCTAACTTAATCAGTGTTTCATCTAGAAATACATGTTTCACATTGCAGTACATGTTCATGTAAAGTAATGACCTTTCACAATGCAATGCTCACATTACTTATAAAATGATTATCTTCTCTTTTGTTAAAATACATTTTACTTTTACTTAATTCAACTGCTCTTAATTGATAATCAACGTTTGGTAAACCTATAGATTTTAAACTGGCTTGTATACAACAGATTTGGAGAACTACATAATGAAAATGGAGGTATGTAAAGTAGAAACATAAAAATGATGATACATACTCGAATGTCCTACTATGATGATGACTGTTAAGATTTTACTTCACAGTAATATCTTTTTTAAATATGATATTGACAAGGTCAGAGGTGTAATATATCAAATCGAGGTTTATCAAATGAAATAAAATTGTATTGGTCACATACGCATGGTTAGCAGATGTTAATGTGAGTGTAGCGAAATGCTTGAGCTTCTAATGCCGACAGTGCAGTAATATCTAACAAGTAATCTAACAAATTCACAATGACTACCTTATACACACAAAAGTAAAGGGATCAATAAGAATATGTACACACAAATATTTGGATGAGCGATGGCCGTGCGCCATAGGCAAGATGCAGTAGATGGTATAGAACACAGTATATACATATGAGATGAGTAATTGTTACGGCTTGGTAATCGTGGAGGAGGAATGAGGCACAGGAAGCAGCGAACACAGGGTAGTGGTGTTTTTAATATACACTCACACAAAAAACAAATGTTCGCACACACAGGGGAGAAAATACATACGGCGTCAAACAACGTCGACACGAACATAAGCCGTCTGTCAAGAAACAATCATTAATCCCGCACGAACAGGAGCGGGCCAGGTAAACTAAATAGCCCCTCTAATGGCTAATTGACCACAGGTGTCACAAAATAAAAAAAGGGAAAAGCAAAAGGGAATCGGTGGCAGCTAATAGGCCGGTGACGACGACCGCCGAGCGCCACCCGAGCAGGAGGGGGCGCCACCGTCGGTGGGAATCGTGACAGTACCCCCCTCCTGACGCGCGGCTCCCGCAGCGCGCCGACACCGGCCTCGAGGTCGACCCGGAGGGCGAGGCGCAGGGCGATCCGGACGGAGGTGGTGGAACTCCCTCAACATAGATGGGTCCAGGACGTCCGCCGCCGGCACCCAGCACCTCTCCTCCGGGCCGTACCCTTCCCAGTCAACGAGGTACTGTAGGCCCCTCGCCCGGTGTCTCGAGTCCAGTATGGCCCGTATGCTGTACGCCGGGGACCCCCCGATGTCCAGAGGGGGCGGAGGGACCTCCGGCACCTCATCTTCGTGAAGGGGACCAGCTACCACCGGCCTGAGGAGAGACACATGAAACGAGGGGTTAATACGGTAATAGGAAGGGAGTTGCAACCGATAACACACCTCGTTTATCCTCCTCAGGACTTTGAAGGGCCCCACACACTGCGGCCCCAGCTTCCTGCAGGGCACGCGGAGGGGCAGGTTCCGGGTCGAGAGCCAGACCCTGTCTCCCGGTCCGAACACGGGCGCCTCACTGTGGTGGCGGTCAGCACTCCTCTTCTGCCGCGCACTGGCCTCCTTTAGTGAGTCCTGGACGGCTCTCCAGGTCTCCTTGGAGTGCTGGACCCAGTCCTCCACCGCAGGAGCCTCGGTCTGACTCCGGTGCCATGGTGCCAGGACCGGCTGGTAACCTAACACACACTGAAAGGGTGATATGTTAGTAGAGGAGTGGCGAAGTGAGTTCTGGGAATATACCTCGCCCACTCCCCTGGCCGGTCCTGGCAATACGACCTCAGGAACCTGCCCACCTCCTGGTTCACCCTCTCCGCCTGCCCATTGCTCTCGGGGTGATAACCGGAGGTCAAACTGACCGAGACCCCCAGCCGCTCCATAAACGCTCTCCAGACCCTGGATGTGAACTGGGAACCTCGATCAGAGACAATGTCCTCCGGCACCCTGTAGTGCCGGAAGACATGGGTAAATAGGGCCTCCGCAGTCTGCAGGGCCGTAGGGAGACCGGGCAATGGGAGGAGACGGCAGGACTTAGAGAACCGATCCACAACCACCAGAATCGTCGTTGTGGAACGGGGAGGGGCTGTAACTTCCCTCTTGGTAGATGCCTAGGAGCCTTACTCTGGGCACACACCGAACAGGAAGAGACATAGGACCTCACGTCCTTAGCTAAGGTGGGCCACCAGTACTTCCCCCTTAGACTCCGCACTGTCCTCGCCTCACCAGAATGACCCGCAGTGGGTAGCATGTGCGCCCACCGAATCAAACGATCACGAACACCGAGCGGCACATACATGCGCCCCACGGGCACCTGCGCAGGCGCAGGTTCCAACACCAATGCCCGCTCGATGTCCGCGTCCACCTCCCATACCACAGGTGCCACCAGCCTAGACGCTGGAATGATGGGAGTTGGATTGATGGGCCGGTCCTCCGTGTCATAGAGACGGGACAGCACGTCGGCCTTAGTATTCAGGGAACCCGGTCTATAGGAGATGGTAAACCTAAACCGGGCGAAGAACATGGCCCACCTCGCCTGACGTGGATTCAGTCTCCTCGCTGCCCGGATGTACTCCAGGTTTCGGTGGTCGGTCCAGATGAGAAAGGGGTGTTTAGCCCCCTCAAGCCAGTGCCGCCACACCCTCAGAGCTTTGACCACTGCTAGCAACTCCCTGTCCCCAACATCGTAGTTACGCTCCGCCGAACTGAGCTTCTTCGAAAAGAAAGCGCAGGGGCGGAGTTTCAATGGCACACCCGAGCGCTGTGATAGCACGGCACCCAGCCTCGGACGCGTCCACCTCCACTACGAACGCTAAAGACGGGTCCGGGTGCGCCAACACGGGTGCGTCGGTGAACAGCGTCTTCAACTTCTTGAAGGCTCCGTCCGCCTCCGTCGACCATCGCAAACGCACCGGCCCCCCCTTCAGCAGTGAGGTAATGGGAGCCGCTACCTGGCCAAAACCCCGGATAAACCTCCGGTAGTAATTGGCAAAGCCTAAAAACCGCTGCACCTCCTTCACCGTGGTTGGATTCGGCCAATTACGCACGGCCTTAACGCGGTCACACTCCATCACCACCCCCGTGGTGGAAATGCGATAACCCAGAAAGGAGACGGCTCGCTTGGAAAACTCACACTTCTCAGCCTTAACGTATAGGTCATGCTCCAGCAGTCTACCAAGCACCTTGCGCACCAGGGACACATGCGCGGAGCGGGTGGCGGAATATATCAGAATGTCATCGATATAGACTATCACGCCCTGCCCGTGCAGGTCCCTGAGAATCTCGTCAACAAATGATTGAAAGACGGCTGGAGCATTTTTCAACCCATACGGCATGACGAGGTACTCATAATGGCCTGATGTGGTATTAAAGGCGGTTTTCCACTCGTCTCCCTTCTTGATACGCACCAGATTATACGCGCTCCTGAGATCCAGTTTTGTGAAGAACTGTGCTCCGTGAAATGATTCCACCGCCGTAGCGATGAGAGGTAGTGGGTAACTAAACCCCACAGTGATGGCGTTTAGACCTCGGTAATCAATGCACGGACGCAGACCTCCCTCCTTTTTCTTCACAAAAAAGAAACTCGAGGAAGCGGGTGAGATGGAGGGCCGAATGTACCCCTGTCCCAGGGATTCCGTGACATATGTCTCCATAGCCGCAGTCTCCTCCTGTGACAAGGGGTACACGTGACTCCTAGGAAGCGAAGCGTCAACCTGGAGATCTATCGCATAATCCCCCAGTCGATGAGGTGGTAATTTAGTCGCCCTCTTTTTACAAAAAGCGATCGCCAAATCGGCGTATTCAGGGGGAATGTGCACGGTGGACACCTGGTCTGGACTTTCCACCGACGTGGCACCTATGGAAACTCCTAGACACCTACCTGAACACTCCTCTGACCACCCCTGGAGAACCCCCTGTTTCCACGAAATACGGGGATTGTGACCAGCCAGCCAGGGGACCCCCAGCACCACCGGAAACGCAGGCGAATCAATCAGGAAAAAACTAATGCGTTCCTTATGATTCCCCTGCGTTACCATGTCCAGTGGCACCGTAGACTCCCTGACTAACCCTGACCCTAATGGTCGGCTATCTAGGGAGTGCACAGGGAAAGGGGAATCTATCGGCACCCGCGGAATGCCCAGCTTAATGGCAAGTCCACGGTCCATAAAATTCCCAGCTGCGCCTGAATCGACTAGCGCCCTATGCTGGGAAGAGGGAAAAAATGTAGTAAACAAAACAGGTAAAAACACGTGACCAACAGGGGGTTCTGGGTGAATCTGGTGCTGACTCACCTGAGGTGACCGAGAAGTGTTCTGCCTGCCATCTCGACTCCCAGACTGGCTCCTCCAGCACCGGTCGGCCGTGTGTCCTCTCCGACCACAGCTGGTGCAGGAGGAGCCACTTCCTCCGGTGCCCCTTTGCACGGCCCCCCTACCTCCATAGGGGTAGGGGCGGGGGTGCACGGGGGTGGAACGGGCAGGACCCTCTCCGAACGCCCGCGGGCAGCCAGCAAATTGTCCAGTCGTATGGACATATCTATGAGCTCGTCCAGGGACAGAGCTGTGTCCCGACAGGCCAGCTCCCTGCGGACATCCGCCCGGAGACTGCAGTGGTAGTGGTCTATGAGGGCCCTGTCGTTCCACCCCGCCCCAGCAGCCAAGGTCCTGAACTCCAGCGCAAAGTCCTGGGCACTCCTCGTCTCCTGCCTGAGGTGGAACAGCCGTTCACCCGCCGCTCTTCCTTCCGGAGGGTGGTCAAACACGGCCCGAAAGTGAACTCTGGGTAGTGGTCCCTCGCCGAGTCTGGACCGTTCCAGACCGCATTAGTCCACTCCAGAGCTCGGCCCGTCAGGCAGGAAACGAGGGCACTCACGCTCTCCTCCCCCGTGGGAGCAGGTCTGACAGTGGCCAGGTACAGCTCAAGCTGGAGCAAAAATCCCTGGCACCCAGCCGCCGCCCCATCGTACTCCCTCGGGAGCGCCAAACGAAGCGCGCCAGAGCCAGACGTCATGGGAGGCGAAGATGGCTGTATCGGGGGAGGTGGAGGTGGAGAGAGGATACCACTTCTCTCCCATCGGTCCATCCTCTCCATCATCTGGTCCATTGCCGATCCGATGCGATGGAGGACTGTCGTGTGGTGGAGTACGCGTTCCTCCGTCGAGGGCAGAGGAGTGGCCGCTGCTCCCGCTGATTCCATGCCTTTTATCGAGGTGCGGGATTCTGTTACGGCTTGGTAATCGTGGAGAAGGAATGAGGCGCAGGAAGCAGCGAACACAGGGTAGTGTTTTTTTTAATATACACTCACACAAAAAAACAAATGTTCCCACACACAGGGGAGAAAATACATACGGCGTCAAACAACGTCGACACGAACATAAGCCGTCTGTCAAGAAACAATCATTAATCCCGCACGAACAGGAGCGGGCCAGGTAAACTAAATAGCCCTTCTAATGGCTAATTGACCACAGGTGTCACAAAATAAAAAAAGGGAAAAGCAAAAGGGAATCGGTGGCAGCTAATAGGCCGGTGACGACGACCGCCGAGCGCCACCCGAGCAGGAGGGGGCGCCACCGTCGGTGGGAATCGTGACAGTAATGTAGGATATGTAGACATTATTAAAGTGCCGTTATTTAAAGTGACTAGTGATACCTTTATTACATCCATTTATTAAATGTATTAAAGTGGCAGCCACTCTATGTTAGTGATGGCTGTTTAACAGTCTGATGGCCTTGAGATAGAAGCTGTTTTTCAGTCTCTCGGTCCTAGCTTTGATGCACCTGTACTGACCTCGCCTTCTGGATGGTAGCGGGGTGAACAGGCAGTGGCTCAGTGGTTGTTGTCCTTGATGATCTTTTTGGCCTTCCTCTGACATCAGGTGCTGTAGGTGTCCTGGAGGGCAGGTAGTTTGCCCGCGGTGATGCGTTGTGCAGTCATACACATACACAGATGTTACAGCAGGTGCAGTGAAATGCTTGTGTTTCTAGCTCCTACAGTGCAGTAATACAATATCAATATCAATACAATGCGATACCAATACTCAGATTATCCAGAAAGTCCAAAACAAGAAAGAAATGCATCCCCTATACAGTAAACATGTATCCAATACAAAGTTGCTGTTGTCTTTTATGGGAGGGGGGGTCACACTGCTTTACTAAAATTGCATTGGCCAATACAGTACTGTAATACTGTAATATATGCCATTTACATAGCATTTACAGCTTTTTCCAACTGCTTACACACAAAATCTTTTCATGTCACACGATTTTTGAAACCTCACACTCAAAGTGCAAAACTACACACCAAATATCCAAAACCATAAGCTATTTCTCAGTCTTTGACTCAGTTGTCAATTGCATAAAACACTTTTTTCAAAACACTACACACAATTCTCTACCTAAAACACAAAATTCTAACAGGAATGCTACACTTACTCACCAGGTCACACATACACTCCTCACATGTGCAAACACTAATTGCTTAACTGATCACTAACCAATCACTGCTTTACTGTAGTATAGGCCTATAAATAGGTCAAAGGTCAGATTACCTGTTTTGAACAATGGATGCCAACAATGGACAGAGAGCAAGAGGAGTAAAACTGGTTTGCCACCCATCCACAATTTGTAGTTTTGTACCTACCCCCATATTCACCTTTTCTAAATCCCATAGAGGAATTCTTCTCAGCCTGGCGCTGGAAAGTGTATGATCACCAACCCTATGCCCGCATGCCGCTTCTCCAGGCAATGGAGGACGCATGTGGGGACATAGAGGTTGCCTCTGTCCAAGGTTGGATACGCCATGCTAGGAGATACTTCCCTTGATGTTTGGCAAGAGAAAACGTATCTTGTGATGTGGACGAAGTATTGTGGCCAGACCCAGCCCGGAGAAGAGATGAAGCATAGCTTAGCACTGGTGACTGCCCCCCCCCCTACCAATTCCTGGACTGCCCCCCCGGGACCCCACACACACAATTGTGTTCTTTACTGTATTCTAAAGAATATATTTTGGTTTGTATATGTTTATGGTTTTGTTGTATGCTACTGTATACAACAGTAATGTTTTCTGTTTCTACATTGCATTGGTGTTTACAGTGTACTTGTTACCCCTCTCAGCAGATTACTTTCACTGTAGAACATTGTATTGAAATGTAGATATAAGCCTATGAAGACCAAAGCGCTTTAGATTTAGAACAACAGTGTTTACATGGTATATCCAAAAATGTACTATTATGAAAGCAGTGTTTGCCATTTGATGCAAATGCTTCATTCTGACATGTGTTTATGGCATTTTGAATGCAGTGTTGCATTTTGAAGGTGATTTGAGGGATTTTGCATTTTGTGTGTGCAGTTTTGGGATTTGTGTGTAGAGTTTTGAAAAAAAAGGAAACAGTTTTGAAAATGTGTGTAAGCAGTTGGGAAAAACTGTAAATAAAAATAAAAAACATAGCAGACACTTTTATCCAGAGTAACAACAGTCCACACATCTTGGTATGTGACACCCAGGTGGAATCAAACCCACTCTGGTGTTGCTAGTGCCATGCTCTCATGAACTGAGCTATGTACAGGACCCCTACAATACATACGTACAATACAATACTGTAATACAATACACAATTACAGTACAATTGGAAGATGTATGAGTGTGTACCACCCTCCTTCAGGGCATGGATAAGGCATGCAATGATTTTAATTCAGACCTATGTCAGGCTTGGATTCACCATGCCAAAAGGTTTTTCCCCAGGTGCATGAACAACGAGGATATTTACTTGGATTTTGATAAGAAACTAACCATTTAACTCTGTTTTGTTTGTAGCTACATCTTGTTTGGCTATCTTTGTGTCAAGTCACTCCGGTTCACACTGACCATGGTGTGTGCAGAAAGTAGGCCATCACTTTTTCCTACTGATCTGTCGATAGCGCCTACTAAATTCAGGGCATCAATGTTGACAAAAGTAGCAAAACTTTTGTAGTTCTCGATGGGTAACGTAATATCTTTCAGAAACGATACGGTAGAAAGGACTGTCAACACATACTGAACAGCTCACGTTATAGACAGAAGTGTGCTACATGGCAGACCAATCCAAATTCTTCTCCTGGTATGTCCGGCCCATATATTATCTCAGCCAATCATGGCAAGTGGAAAGGTTCCTTGCTTTTTCCATGGCTAAACCAACTAGGCTCGTAATTTAAAATGTTATTTGTATTTATGGATGGAATACCGATTTTGTTATTAAGGCAAATGAAAGCTCACATGTTCCAGAAGGCATTTAAACGTATCTTTTTTTATTACTATGTTGAGCAGATTTGATGTTGTGTTTTGGTGATGGTATTTCACAGTCAACTTATATTTTGGATGGTGGTGTGGTGAAAGATGCCTTTAAACAAAATTAATGCACAATAAAAATATTTTAATATGAGACTTGCTGCATTACAAGTGTTACCAGTTTGAAGTTTTGTACTAAGAGTTTTGAAAATTCACCAAATACTTGTGAAAATAGCAACAAAGTGAATGAAAAAAACTGTAACAACAATGATAGTACTGTCATCACAAGATACTAATAATGATGATTCACCTGTGTGTGTGTGTGTGTGTGTGTGTGTGTGTGTGTGTGTGTGTGTGTGTGTGTGTGTGTGTGTGTGTGTGTGTGTGTGTGTGTGTGTGTGTGTGTGTGTGTGTGTGTGTGTGGGCATTGTGTGTGTGTGTGTGTGTGTGTGTGTGAGGGTGTCACGTCCTGACCAGTAAAGGGGTTATTTGTTATTATAGTTTGGTCAGGACGTGGCAGGGGGTATTTGTTTTATGTGGTTCAGGGTGTGTTAGAGTATGTGTTTATGTAGAGGGGTGTTTTATTTATTAGTCCGGGGTTTTTTGGTTAAGTTCTATGTTGTATATTTCTATGTCTTTCTAGGGTGTTTAGATCTATGTTTAGGTATTGGGATTGGGGCCTTCAATTGGAGGCAGCTGTTTATCGTTGCCTCTGATTGAAGGTCCTATAATTAGGAGTGTGTTTGTTATGGGAATTGTGGGAGGTTGTGATTGCATAGCTGTGTTTAGCCTGTAATCTTGTTCGTTCGTACGTTTTTTTTGTTTTCTTAAGTGTTAAAAAATAAATATATAATGAGCACTCAACCCGCTGCGCTTTGGTCCACATACTACGACGGCCGTTACAGAGGGCATTGTGTGTGTGTGTGTGTGTGTGTGTGTGTGTGTGTGTGTGTGTGTGTGTGTGTGAGGGCATGTGGACAGATAGGGGTCTACTTGTGCTCGAGCACTTGCCCCTTTGCCCTCCGATTCGCCAAGAGCCCTTTTTGGCTGCAGTTTTTGTCGTTGTTGTTCATGTCGTCGTGACGTCGTCAAGTTCACCACCGTCCTCTCCCACCCCACCCCATCTGTTGGTTGCTTGCGCCTGTTGGTCTGCCATGTACAGAGCTCGCACGCGCCCGGATGTGGCCACCGGTCGAGTGTGTGTAGCAAGCTACCTCGTTATCAACAGTACTGCCACAGCCGCTGCAGCATAACATTTGATTAACACAATTGATAACGCTTGATTTACTTACATCATCATCAATATTCAGCCTGGTTGGCTGATAGCCTACGCGCAGAAGAGAGGCGGAAAGACATAGAGAGGAGTAGCTGCATCTACGACCCTCCGACCCAACTCCATCCCTTCTTCAGTCGGGAGTCTAGACTCTAGCTTACCACCATATGTACTGTATACACTCAAATATCCACACAAGCCACTAGCCAGACAGCCATATTTGAGTTAGAAGATTATGACTATTCTATTAGGAAGTTATTATTTAAGAGCATTGAGATTAATCACAATCAGGTAAACATCTTTTTTTAACAAGCAGACTAGCAGATGCCGGTGGTGACCCTTTTTTCATTAGCACCTTCCCTCTGAAGTGTGTGTGTGACAGTATCTCTCTAGAGGACTGCCAGCTCTGGTCCAGCTCTGGTCCAGCTCTGGTCCAGCTCTGGTCTAGGGGAGAGTCGCTCTGTTCCTCCCCAGGATGACGTGTGTGTGTGTGTGTGTGTGGCACCCGTAACTCATCTCACAGCTGCCCCTGGACTCCCACCCACCCTGGAGGAGTGGGCTCAGTCAGACCAGGTAACAGGCCAGTGGTGACACCACAGTGTTTACAGCAAAACTAATGATGTCTGAGGAATAATGCACATTCTACTATAGTACTACTCACTGATACCGCTACTATTTCACAGCACATACAATCTGTTGAACATGCACATCATGGATCGATCTCCACTCAGACTCAGACCTGGGTTCAAATACTATTTGAAATATCTCAATTACTTTCACATACATTCAAAGTAAGTATTTTTTTTAAAGTATTTAGATATGTTTCATTTGAAAAGACAAGTAGTTGAATAATTGATTGTATTTGGAAATACACTTGTTAAGTATTTGAAAATACTCAAATACACTGACTCAAATACACTCATATGCATTTAAACAATGTATTTGAAAATAGTATTTGAAATAAGTCTTTGAAAATGCTCTCAAATACAATTTGGTAGACTATTTGGATTTTACAAATTAACATTCAAATACTGAAATAAAAGTACTTTTGGGCTGTGTATTTGAAAATACTTGTATACACAAAAAAAGTGTTTTAAATACCAGATACTCAAATACATATGTATTTAAACTCAGTTCTGCTCATAATAACACATTCTTCAAATGGCTTCACCTTCACTACAACATGGTAATGTCATGTCTCCGTGAGAAGCGTTATTCAAATTGCTTCTATTCACATATAATGATCTCTACTCTAGCGTTTACCAGTGAATGGCATTTTGTTATATGCAAGTCCAAATAGCCTATAGAAATTCATATGGAAAATTTAACTTTTCATTCAAGAGAGTAATTTACCAAACCCAGTCCTCCCGCCAAAACAGAAAGAGAATGAGCCTTGAATAGAGAGAGATTAGAGTTGAGTGAGGAAAGAGTGAGTGAGAGATAGAGAGAATGAGAGGGAGAGAGAGAACGGATCCCTTTCTGAGGGGCCTAAAGACATGTTTCCCTCAGATGTTGGGTCTTCTTTAGATGCTAATGGGAAATGTCTATTCCCAAGCAGACCTTAGCATAACAATGCTATAGAAGTGAAAGAGCTAAACCTCAGCTTTCTTTAGGAAGCCAAAGCTGGTCTTTCTTATGGACTAATGCCCTTCTCTCTTTGTACAGCGAATGAAAGCCCTCTGGAACGCGATGGCAAGGTGATCACAGCGCTAACTGAAAATTAGATTGAAACAACACATTATCCACCCAAAAATACCGCTTTAACTCAAGAAATGACCAAATATAGCACTGTGTAGAAAGGCAATGCCAGATACACTTACTTTTAGACAGAGATTGTTTCAAATATTATCTGTCTATCTGGCTTTTGTTTTTAAAATCTGTGGTGAATTATGTCTATTGGAATGCACAAACCCAAATGTTTTGATTGTATGTCTCATTCAGACGCCAAAATTATATCTGAAATTCAGAGCTTGAAGCATTTTTGGAAGACTGACCTTGAGGATTACAATAGAATACTTTTATCAGCTCTGATATGAAGAGTTCATGGGTTTCCTTTATGTTGCTTAAAACAGGTGAGCCTTCATTCAGGTTGTGTGGTTGAATGGTGGTAGATATCATTTTAGAAATGTTAGTAATCCTGTCTGTCAAATTTCTCAAAATGTTGTTTCAAGTTATTCTCCATGGAATTTTGGGCTATTTATTCATCCTTAAGTTGTTTTTTGAGAGGCGGTTTCATAGGCATCCGTTAATGAGTGTGTTTATGGCATATAACATAGCCTATATATTATAAAACCACGTTCAAGATGTATGGATGTGTTATTCATTGACATTTTACTGGCCCGAGGGAGTGGCTGTTAATGTGATTTTATTTGTTGACATTGAAGAAGGGGACAACAGAAATGGTTTGATTTGAGGGTACGATCCACCAGTAGTGTTGGAAGACTTCATGTCTCAGGAGAATATGATGTAACCTGACATGAGTCACATGGGTAACAGTAACACAATTAGGCTTAATCTCTTTTTCCTGTTGCCTCATGATGACAATTGTTGCTTAAATACCCCACAATGACCAGTCTTTATCTCATTAACACCTCTCCTGTTCCCTCGTCTGTCTCTGAAACTCTCTCTTTATGCAGATCAGATGCAAGTCCAGGACCAGGTGCAGCACGGAGGAAGTTAGCACCTTCTCAACCAGACAGACACACTCTATTTACATGCAAAATGCATGCAGGTTTATTCAGCAAATGTGTGAGCACAGGTGTGAGTGATATATGGGAGGGGGACACACACTGTTGTCACTAGAGCAACATACAGCGCCTACGGAAAGTGTTCAGACCCCTTGACTTTTTCCGCATTTTGTTATGTTACAGCGTTATTCTAAAATTGATAAATAGATTTTTTTTCTCTCAGCAATCTACACACAATACCCCATAATGACAAAGTGAAAACATTTTTTTGTTGCATTTTTGCAAATGTATTAAATATGAAAAACAGAAATACCTTATTTACATAAGTATTCAGACCTTTTGCTATGAGACTCGAAATTGAGCTCAGGTGCATCCTGTTTCCATTGATCATCCTTGATGTTTCTACAAATTGATTGGAGTCCACCTGTGGTCAATTCAATTGATTGGACATGATTTGGAAATGCACACACCTGTCTATATAAGGTCCTACAGTTGACAGTGCCTGTCAGAGCAAAAACCAAGCCATGAGGATGAAGGAATTGTCCGTAGCGCTCCGAGACAGGCTTGTGTCGAGGCACAGATCTGGGGAAGGGTACCAAAACATTTCTGCAGTATTGAAGGTCCCCAAGAACACAATGGCCTCCATCAATTTTTAAATGGAAGAAGTTTGGAACCACCAAGACTGGCCACCCGACCAAACTGAGCAATTAGGGGAGAAGGGCCTTGGTCAGGGAGGTGACCAAGAACCCAATGGTCACACTGACAGAGCTCTGGAGTTCCTCTGTGGAGATGGGAAAACCTTCCAGAAGGGCAACCATCTCTGCAGCACTCCACCAAGCAGGCCTTTATGGCAGAGTGGCCAGACGGAAGCCACTCCTCAGTAAAATGCACATGACAGCCCACTTGGAGTTTGCCAAAAGGCACCTAAAGACTCTCAGACCATGAGAAACAAGATTCTCTGGTCTGATGAAACGGAAATTGAACTCTTTGGCCTGAATGCCAAGTGTCACATCTGGAGGAACCCTGGCACCATCCCTACGGTGAAGCATGGTGGTGGCAGCATCATGCTGTGGGGATGTTTTTCAGCGGCAGGGACTGGGAGACTAGTCAGGATCGAGGGAAAGATGAGCAGATCCTTGATGAAAACCTGCTCCAGAGTCTTCAGGACCTCAGACTGGGCCAAAGGTTCACCTTCTAACAGGACAACAACCCTAAGCACACAGCCAAGACAATACAGGAGTGGCTTCGGGACAAGTCTTAGAATGTCCTTGAGTGGCCCAGCCAGAGCCCGGACATGAACCCGATCAAACATCTTTGGAGAGACCTGAAAATAGCTGTGCAGCAACGTTCCCCATCCATCCTGACAGAGTTTGAGAGGATCTGCAGAGAAGAATGGGAGAAACTCCCCAAGTACAGGTGTGCCAAGCTTGTAGCATCATACCCAAGAAGAGTCGAGGCTGTAATCGCTGCCAAAGGTGCTTCAACAAAGTACTGAGTAAAGGGTCTGAATACTTATGTAAAACATTTAGCAAAAAAATCTAAAAACCTGTTTTTGCTTTGTCATTATGGGTTATTGTGTATAGATTGATGAAGGAAAAAAACAATGTAATCAATTTTAGAATAAGGCTTTAACGAAACAAATGTAGAAAAAGTCAAGGGGTCTGAATACTTTCCGAATGGATGTATGTCTCTATCTTGACTCTATTGTGGGGGAAAACTCAGATGCTATATATCGGTTATTGTCCCGTGTAATATGTGTTATGTACTTCATTGAGGCTTATTTGCCATGTTCTTTATGTTTAGCATGCATTCATGCAGCACAGTGTAACAGTGTAGGTTCCATCCCTCTCTTCGCCCCAACCCGGGCTCGAACCAGGGACTCTTGCACACATCAACAACTGACACCAACGAAGCATCGTTACCCATCGCGCCACAAAAGCCACGGCCCTTGCAACGCAAGGGGAAACCCTACTTCAAGTCTCAGAGCGAGTGACGTCACTGATTGAGATGCTATTAGCGCGCACCACCGCTAACTAACTAGCCATTTCACATCGGTTACAACAGCATGGATAACGCTATATTTATGCATGGCACAAACCACAGTTTTGTTTTATTGTGGAGTAGGTAGAAGGTGTCCTATCTCAATTTATTAGCTGGGTGCTCTGTCATATATGACAATTACTTCAAATTAATGTTTATTTTCGGCCGGGCTGGCTAACGCATTTCGGCAGTTATACGTTCATCAGAGCAAGATATCACACCTGTTACCCACTCCACGATCATTTATATTCAGGTTGCAGCTCTCAATTTTTTAAATGATCTAAAGACACCACCTCCATCATGGCCCATTCTCTTTTCCAGGAAGCTCTGATGAAGGTATAACTGCCGAAATGCGGAAGCCTGACTGGCCCAAAATAAAAAGGTAAAATGAGGTGACGTCCTTTTGTCTTTTTTTAAAAACACTTTGGAGTGCTGCCATTTCCAAATGTTCTTGAACTTGGGATTTCATTTGATGGTTTGGTTTCACTTGTGTTTAAATGATCACTGTGTGTGTGTGTGTGTGTGTGTGTGTGTGTGTGTGTGTGTGTGTGTGTGTGTGTGTGTGTGTGTGTGTGTGTGTGTGTGTGTGTGTGTGTGTGTGTGTGTGTGTGTGTTTATCCATTTGAAGATGGGAGCTCAGCATCAGAGCATCAGGACATCACTCCCTGGTGCATGTCTCATATTTATAAGGTAAATGAAACACAGCTGGTTCTGTGGAGACAGATGTCATTGCCATCCGCTGTAGTGTAGGCAGCTAACTTCCTGCAATTATACACATTTTGCCATGCGGCAAAAAGAAATTGTTGCTGTTTTGAAGCTAATTTCCTATAATTCTACACATTTTGCCATGGGCAGAGACAAAAATGTGCAGTTTTATAGTTAATCTCATGCTATTCTACACATTTTGCCATGAGACTGCGAGAAAATGTTGCATTTTTTAAGTAATTAAAGCTAAAATATACAGCACCTTCAGAAAGTAATCACACCATTTCACTTTTTCTACATTTTGTTGTGTTACAGACTGAATTTACAATTTATTAAATTTGGATTTTCTTTCACTGGCCTACACACAATATCCCATAATGTCAAAGTGGAATTATGTTTATTTTTTATTTTTTACTAATTAATAAAAAATGAAAAACTGAAATGTCTTGAGTCAATAAGTATTCAATCCGTTTGCTATGGCAAGCCTACTGTAAATAAGTTCAGAAGTAAAAATGTGCTTAACAAGTCACCTAATAAGTTGCATGGACTCTGTGTGCAATAATAGTGTTTAGCATGATTTTTGACTACTCCACACATACAAGTATCTGTAAGGTCCCTCAGTCGAGCAGTGAATTTCAAACACAGATTCAACCACAAAGACCAGGGAGATTTTCCAATGCCTTGCAAAGAAGGGCACATATTGTTAGATGGATCAAAAAAATGAATATCCCTTTGCACATAGTAAAGTTATTAATTACACTTTGGATGGTATATCAATACACCCAGTCACTACAAAGATACAGGCGTCCTTCTTAACTCAGTTGCTGGAGTGGAAGGAAACCGCTCAGGGATTTCACAATAAGGCTAATGGGGACTTTAAAATAGTTACAGAGTTTAATGGCTGTGATGGGAGAACTGAAGATGGATCAACAACATTGTAGTTACTCCACAATACTAACTTAATTGACAGATTGAAAAGAAAGAAGCCTGTACAGAATACAAATATTCCAAAACATGCATCCTGTTCGGAACAAGGCACTAAAATAATACTGCAAAGAATGTGGCAAAGCAATTCACTTTTTGTCCTGAATACAAAGTGTTATATTTGGGGCAAATAAAATCCAATAGATTACTGAGTATGACTTTCCATATTTGCTAGCATAGTGGTGGCTTCATCATGTTATGGGGAAAACCTGGTTCAGACAGCCTTCCACCAGACACTGGGAGATGAATTCCTCTTTCAGAAGGACAATAACCTAAAACACAAGGCCAAATCTACACTGGAGTTGCTTACCAAGAAGACAGTGAATATTCCTGAGTGGCTGAGACACAGTTTTGACTTAAATCTACTTGAAAATCTATGGCAACACATGAAAATGGTTGTCTAGCAATGATCAACAACCAATTTGATAGAGCTCAAAGAAATTTGAAAAGAATAATGGGCAAATGTTGCTCAATGCAGGTGTGGAAAGCTCATAGAGACTTACCCAGAAAGACTCACAGCTGCAATCGTTGCCAAAGCTGCTTCTACAAAGTATTGACAGGGGTGTGAATACTTATGTAAATGAGATATTTCTGTAATTCATTTCCAATAAATTTGCAAACATTTCTAAAAACATGTTTTCACTTTGACATTATGGGGTAGTGTGTGTAGATTTATGAGAAAAAAATCTTTAATGCATTTTGAACCTAGGCTGCAACACAACAACATGTGGAATAAGTCAAGGGGAATGATTACTTTCTGAAGGCACAGTAGGTGTGTTGACTGTGATAAAGGCACTGGATCATAAGCTGTCTTGTTTTCTAAATGAACAAATTAAGTAGGCAGTGGCATGTTGCATATAGCCATAGAAGCACAGTGACATATGCCTAAATGTGGTCATATTCAATGCCAACCTTTTTATGTGAGTAAAGTACATGTTGGATAAAACAAAATACGCTAGACAAGGTGGGATTGTTTTGTGTCTGTAAAATTAATGAGGGAAATGTCAGAAGAAACGCATTTATTTGCACATATTGATATAAAGTTGAAGTCGGAAATTTACATACACTTATGTTGGAGTCATTAAAACTTGTTTTTCAACCACTCCACAAATGTATTGTTAACAAACTATAGTTTTGGCAAGTCGGCTAGGACATCTACTTTGTGCATTACACAAGTAATTTTTCCAACAATTGTTTACAGACAGATTATTTCACTTATATTCACTGTATCACAATTCCAGTGGGACAGACGTTTACATACACCAAGTTCACTGTGCATTTAAACAGCTTGAAAAATTCCAGAAAATTATGTCATGGCTTTAGAAGCTTCTAATAGGCTAATTGACATCATTTGAGTCAATTGGAGGTGTACCTGTGGATGTATTTCAAGACCTACCTTCAAACTTCTTTGCTTGACATCATGGGAAAATCTAAAGAAATCAGCCAAGACCTCAGAAAAACAATTGTAGACCTCCACAAGTCTGGTTCATCCCTGGGAGCAATTTCCAAATGCCTGAAGGTACCACGTTCATCTGTACAAACAATAGTACGTAAGTATAAACACCATGGGACCACGCAGCCGTTATACCGCTCAGGAAGGAGACGTGTTCTGTCTCCTAGAAATGAACGTACTTTGGTGCAATAAGTGCAAATCAATCCCAGAACAACAGCAAAGGACCTTGTGAAGATGCTGGAGGAAACAGGTACAAAGTATCTACATCCACAGTAAAACGAGTTCTATATCGACATAACCTGAAAGGCCGCTCAGCAAGGAAAAAGCCAGTGCTCCAAAACCGGCATAAAAAAGCCAGACTACGGTTTGCAACTGCACATGGGAACAAAGATCATTCTTTTTGGAGATATGTACTCTGGTCTGATGAAACTAAAATAGAACTGCTTGGCCATAATGGCTATTGTTATGTTTAGAGGGAAAAGGGGATGATTGCAAGCTGAAGAACACCATCCCAACCGTGAAGCACGGGGGTGGCAGAATCATGTTGTGGGGGTGCTTTGCTGCAGGAGGGACTGGTGCACTTCACAACATAGATGATAATAGAAGGAAAATTATGTGGATATATTGAAGAAACATCTCAAGACATCAGTCAGGAAGTTAAAGCTTGGTCGCAAATGGGTGTTCCAAATGGACAATGACCCCAAGCATACTTCCAAAGTTGTGGCAAAATGGCTTAAAGACAACAACGTCAAGGTATTGGAGTGGCCATCACAAAGCCCTGACCTCAATCCTATAGAAAATGTGTGGGCAGAACTGAAAAATTGTGTGCGAGCAAGGAGGCCTACAAACCTGACTCCGTTACACCAGCTCTGTCAGGAGAAAGGGGCCAAAATTCTCCCAACTTATTGTGGGAAGCTTGTGGAAGGCTACCCGAAATGTTTGACCCAAGTTAAAAATGTAAAGGCAATGCTACCAAATACTAATTGAGTGTATGTAAACTTCTGACCCACTGGGAATGTGATGAAAGAAATAAAAGCTGAAATAAATCATTCTCTCTACTATTATTCTGACATTTCACATTCTAAAAATAAAGTGGTGATCCTAACTGACCTAAGACAGCTCATTTTTATTAGGATTAAATGTCAGTAATTGTGATAAACTGAGTTTAAATGTATTTGGTTAAGGTGTATGTAAACTTCTGACTTCAACTGTATTAACCATCATATCAAAGTTAATTTGGAGTCACGTGATGATATGTTGTGACCCTCCCACTACGACTCGTTGGGAAAGCATGCAGTTTATTAGGCTACAGATTAAATAAGTTATGATGAACTTCACAGGGTGGTGAAAGTGCGAGGTGATGAGGTTGATGCTCCTTTCCAATAAATATCAAGGGTCTGGTGACATGATCATTGATTCTTGGCTGCCGTTTGACCAATAAAAATAATCTTGCTCTTTTGTCTATAATAATCTCATCATGTATGTAGGCTATACCCGTAATGTATCTGTGAGCTGTTGGCTGGAGCACACGTGCCAATACCAGTGGGCAAACTCACTATATAACGCAATTTTCTTCTGAGGAAACCATCAGTAGATATGGAAATGTTTTATTCGGTACAAGGGACTTTAACCACAAAAGTATGTGCACTATGTCATCATGCAAATCCTTTTATCCGCAACAAGTCAATTCAATGGAAACACATCTCTGGTGGGAAAATGAGCATATTGTTTTTTGCGGATTTTTGAATATTCACATGAAAATCTGTCGCCAATTGAATGGAAACCTAGCTTCTGACAAATAGAGAGCATATTTTTTATATATATTTTTTATTTCACCTTTATCTAAAAAGGTAGGCCAGTTGAGAACAAGTTCTCATTTACAACTGCGACCTAGCCAAGATAAGGCAAAGCAGTGCGACAAAAACAACAACACAGAGTTACACATAAACAGACGTACAGTCAATAACACAAAAGAAAATAAAAATAGAAAAATCTATGAACAGTGTATGCAAATGTAGAAGAGTAGGGAGATAGGCAATAAATAGGCCCTAGAGGTGAAAATAATAGCAATTTAGCATTAATACTGGAGTGATAGATGTGCAGATGATGATGTGCAAGAAGAGATACTGGGGTGCAAAAGAGCAAGAGGGTCAGTAATAATATGGGGATGAGGTAGTCGGGTTTGCTATTTACAGATTGGCTGTGTACAGGTACAGTGATCGGTAAGCTGCTCTGACAGCTGATGCTTAAAGTTAGAGAGGGAGATATAAGACTCCAGCTTCAGAGAGTTTTGCAATTCGTTCCAGTCACTGGCAGCAGAGAACTGGAAGGAAAGGCGGCCAAAGGAAGTGTTGGCTTTGGGGATGACCAGTGAGATATACCTGCTGGAGCGCGTGCTATGCGTGGGTGTTGCTATGGTGACCAGTGAGCTATGGTGACCCAGCAAAGACTTATAGATGACCTGGAGCCAGTGGGTTTGGGGACGGATATGTCGTGAGGGCCAGCCAACGAGAGCATACAGGTCGCAGTGGTGGGTAGTATATAGGGCTTTGGTGATAAAACGGATGGCACTGTGATAGACTACATCCAGTCTGCTGAGTAGAGTGTTGGGGGCTATTTTGTAAAGGACATCGCTGAAGTCAAGGATCGGTAGGATAGTCAGTTTTACGAGTGTAAGTTTGGCAGCATGAGTGAAGGAGGCTTTGTTGCGAAATAGGAAGCCGATTCTAGATTTAATTTTGGATTGGAGATGCTTAATGTGAGTCTGGAAGGAGAGTTTACAGTCTAACCAGACACCTAGGTATTTGTAGTTGTCCACATATTCTAGGTCAGAACCGTCCAGAGTAGTGATGCTAGTCGGGCGGGAGGGTGCCGGCAGCAATCGGTTGAAGAGCATGCACTTAGTTTTACTTGCATTTAAAAGTAGTTGGAGGCCACGGAAGGAGTGTTGTATGGTGTTGAAGCTTGTTTGGAGGTTTGTTAGCACAGTGTCATAAGAAGGGCCAGATGTATACAGAACGGTGTCATCTGCATTGAGGTGGATCAGAGAATCACCAGCAGCAAGAGTGACATCATTGATATATACAGAGAAAAGTGTCGGCCCGAGAATTGAACCCTGTGGCACCCCCATAGAGACTGCCAGAGGTCCGGACAACAGGCCCTCTGATTTGACACACTGAACTCTATCTGCGAAGTAGTTGGTGAACCAGGCGAGGCAGTCATTTGTGAAGAAAAGGCTAATGAGTCTGCCGATTAGAATGCGGTGATTGACAGAGTCGAATGCCTTAGGCCAGGTCGATGAAGACGGCTGCACAGTACTGTCTTTTATTGATGGCGGTTATGATATCGTTTAGGACCTTGAGCGTGGCTGAGGTGCACCCATGACCAGCTCGGAAACCAGATTACATAGTGGAGAAGGTACGGTGGGATTCGAAATGGTCCGTGATCTGTTTACTAACTTGGTTTTTGAAGATTTTAGAAAGGCAGGGCAGGATGGATATAGGTCTATAACAGTTTGGGTCTAGTGTCTCTCCCTTTGAAGAGGGGGATGACCATGGCAGCTTTCCAATCTTTGGGGATCTCAGATGATACAAAATAATGGTTGAATAGGCTAGTAATAGGGGTTGCAACAATTTCAGCTGAAAATATACAGTGCATTTGGAAGGTATTCAGACCCCTTGACTTTTTCCACATTTTGTTACGTTACAGCCTTCTTCTAAAATGGATTCAATTGTTTTTGCAAATGTATAAAAAATATAAAACTGAAATATCACATTTACATAAGTACTCAGGCCCTTTACTCAGTACTTTGTTGAAGCTTCTTTGGCAGCCATTATAGTCTCAAGTCTGACGCTACAAGCTTGACACACCTGTATTTGTAGTTTTTCCCCATACTTCTCTGCAGATTTTCTCAAGCTCTATCAGGTTGGATAGGGAGCGACGCTGCACAGCTACAGTGGCTTGCGAAAGTATTCACAGCCTTGGCATTTTTCCTATTTTGTTGCCTTACAACCTGGAATTAAAATAGATTTGTTGGGGTGTTTGTATCATTTGATTTACACAACATGCCTACCACTCTGAAGATACAAAATATTTTTTATTGTGAAACAAACAAGAAATGACACAAAAAACTGAAAACTTGAGCATGCATAACTATTCACCCCTCCAAAGTCAATACTTTGTAGAGCCACCTTTTGCAGCAATTACAGCTGCATGTCTTTTGCGGTACGTCTCTATAAGCTTGGCACATCTAGCCACTGGGAATTTTGCCCATTCTTCAATGCAAAACTGCTCCAGCTCCTTCAAATTGTATGGGTTCCGCTGGTGTACAGCAATCTTTAAGTCATACCATAGATTCTCAATTGGATTGAGGTCTGGGCTTTGACTAGGCCATTCCAAGACATTTAAATGTTTCCCCTTAAACCACTCAAGTGTTGCTTTAGCAGTATGCTTAGGGTCATTGTTCTGCTGGAAGGTGAATCTCAGTCCCAGTCTCAAATCTCTGGAAGACTGAAACAAGTTTCCCTCAAGAATTTCGATATATTTAGGGCCATCCATCATTCTTTCAATTCTGGCCAGTTTCCCAGTCCCTGCCAATGAAAAACATCCCCACAGCATGATGCTGCCACCACCATGCTTCACTGTGGGGATGGTGTTCTCGGGGTGATGAGAGGTGTTGGGTTTGCGCCAGACATAGCATTTTCCTTGATTGGCAAAAAGCAAAATTATTGTCTCATCTGACCAGAGTACCTTCTTCTATATGTTTGGGGAGTCTCCCACATGCCATTTGGCGAACACCAAACGTGTTTGCTTATTATTTTCTTTAAGCAATGGCTTTTTTTCTGGCCACTCTTCTGTAAAGCCCAGCTCTGTGGAGTGTAGGCCTTAAAGTGGTCCTCTGGACAGATACTCCAATCTCCGCTGTGGAGCTTTGCAGCTCCTTCGGGGTTATCTTTGGTCTCTTTGTTGCCTCTCTGATTAATGCCCTCCTTGCCTGGTCCATGAGTTTTGGTGGGCGGCACTCTCTTGGCAGGTTTGTTGTGGTGCCATATTCTTTAAATTTTTTAATAATGGATTTAAGGCCATTACATCAAAGTTGGATCAGCCTGTAGTGTGGTTTTCCACTTTAATTTTGAGTGTGACTCCAAATCCAGACCTCCATGGGTTGATAAATTGGATTTCCATTCATTATTTTTGTGTGATTTTGTTGTCAGCACATTCAACTATGTAAAGAAAAAAGTATTTAATAAGATTATTTCTTTCATTCAGATCTAGGATGTGTTGTTTAAGTGTTCCCTTTATTGTTTTGAGCAGTATATATATATATATATATATATATATATATATATATATATATATTCTTTTATAAATTAGCAACAATGTGTAACCTTTTTTTCTTTGTCATTATGTGGTATTGTGTGTAGATTGATGAGGAAAAAAATCTATTTAATTTATTTTAGAATATAGCGGTAACCTAACAAAACGTGGAAAAAGTCAAGCGGTCTGAAGATTTTCCAAAGGCACTCTGTATATATATAATATTTTTTTCTTTCTCAATCAACCCAAGCCCACCCGTGCTCTTCTATTCCTTCTTTCTATCTCTTTACCCCTCCCATTTTGCCCTCTGTGTCTATCTTTCCTCT
This sequence comes from Salmo trutta, assembly GCF_901001165.1. Lineage (NCBI taxonomy): Eukaryota > Metazoa > Chordata > Actinopteri > Salmoniformes > Salmonidae > Salmo > Salmo trutta. Next base: position 20,959,259 of record NC_042970.1, on the reverse strand, counting down.
CTCCATCTCTCTGATGTTGTGATGGGTCCCTCCCTCCTCCCTCACTTCAGAGTCGAGACTTCATGGAGCCGAAGCTGCAAAACTTACTTCCTGGAGCTAGCGCCCACTTCCTGTCTTCTTATGACTTCCTGTCCTGGCTCTGTGATCAGGCCCCGCGGAGCCGCCTCTCTGGGAGAGACTTCCGGTTCCACAGACAGCTGTGGAGATAATTGCACCTTCCTGCTTTTGTCAGGGACTTTTCTCTTTTGTTCTCTCAAAGGTCTTTCCCCTGAACTGTTTTTACACTTTCTTTGCTGGGCTGCAGGTTTATTTTGATATCAGGTGAACCGAATCAAATCCCCTTGAGAGGTGTCATCTCAACTTTTGGAGGCACAAAGTAAATATTAGGCACAAAGTAAATATTCCACATGGTGATTTGAAAGACTGACCACAGTATTGCACCAGTCTTTCCTCAGTGGACTGTGTATTCCAATCAGCTCCCCTCTCCCCAGAGCCTCCCATCCAGCCCTCCAGGCCACTTGCCCTGCCCTTCGTGTGTGTGGAGGAATGCAGTGGGTGTGGTGACTGTGGGCCCCGGTAGAGACAGGCGCTGGCTGGTACATGAAGCCCCACCACAGCCTCCCCTGACAGGCAGGGCAGAGCAGAGACAGCCTGCAGGGAGGAGGGCTCCACTGGGTGAGGGAGCACAGGCCAGAAGCAGAGGGGAGAGGCAGAGAGTCAGTACAGGGAGAGGGAGAGGAGAAGGGAACATTGTGTGGATGAGGCTGTTTTGGGTGCCTTGCTTTCTGGGATTGCAGTGTAAATCTTCCAAAATAATACATCTCTCTGCCCAGCTGAAACTGTTTATTTATATATGAATGCATATTTTTGTGTGTTGATGTGTATACCAGCTGATTTAAAAGATTCCACATGCTCTACATTGACATGGTGCCTCTAGGCTGATGAATCTCTCAGTCCTCCCGTTCCTCTGTCAAGCCCACTGAGGCTATCTGTCTCCCCACACGTGGCTAACGACACCACCAGTCGTACTGGTCAGCATATGTTCACCTTATTCCTTCATTGTGTCCCTTTGGCCACCTGCATGGGCTGGGGGTGACAGCAGGGTGGCTGCTATGGCCTAGGGAGTGGGGAGAAGGCCTGGGGAGTCAGCCCAGCCTGGGGAGGGTACAGGCCTGTCGGTATGTCTCCCCGCAGAGAGGGTAAACTGTGAGGGGGACATCACAGCCACATGGGCTTCTCATAGCGGTCAGTGGGGGTCCATCTGGGCCGGTCATGGTGTCAGTGTGGTTTTGAGTACCCATTGAGTTCAAATAAGTATGAGTCCTTAGATTCATTGATGTATGTTAAAGGATTTTGGGGGGGTATTTTATTAGGATCCCCATTAGCTGTTGCAAAGGGCGCAGCTACTCTTCCTGGGGTCCACACAGAACATGAAACATGACATAATACAGAACATTAATACGCAAGAAAGCTATTTGCATTTAAAAATAGCACACATAGCCTACATATCAATACATACACATGAATGATCTAGGTCAAATTGGGTAGAGGTGTTGTGCCGTGAGGTGTTGCTTTATCTGTTTTTTGAATCCAGGTTCGCTGTTCATTTGAGCAATATGAGATGGAAGGGAGTTCCATGCAATAATGGCACTATATAATACTGTATGCTCTCTTGAATTTGTTCTGGATTTGGGGACTGTGAAACAACCCCTGGTGGCATGTCTGGTGGGGTAAGTGTGTGTGTCAGAGCTGTGCGTAAGTTGACTATGCAAACAATTTGGAATTTTCGACACATTAATGTTTCTTATAAAAATAAGTGATGCAGTCAGTCTCTCCTCAACTCTTAGCCAAGAGAGACTACCATGCATAATATTTATATTAGCCCTCTAATTACAATGAAGATCAAAATGTCACTCTGTTCTGGCCCAGCTGCAGCTTAACTAGGTCTTTCTTAGCAGCACTTGGCCACATGGCTGGACAATAATCAAGATAAGACAAAACTAGAACCTGCAGGACTTGCTTTGTGGAGTGTGGTGTCAAAAAAGCAGAACATCTCTTTCTCACGGACAGACCTCTCCCAACCTTTACAACCATTGAATCTGTATGTTTTGACCATGACAGTTTACAATCTAAGACAACATCCAGTAATTTAATCTCCTCAATTTGTTCAATTTGCCAATGAAGTAATCATTAAAATAATTTGCAACATCAACTGGTTTTGTGATGAATAAGCCATCTTCTTTGATTAAAGATGGCGTTGAATTTGCTGATAATTTAATTGAAAGTACGCCACAGTTTTTTCCCCATCATTCTTTATATCATTGATCTTGGCTTAATAATACAGTTTCTTATTATTTTTGTTAAGTTTCATCACAAAATGTCTCAATTTGCAGTAAGTCAGCCAGTCTTATTAGCCACTCCGTTTGCCCCATCTCTTTCAACCATACAGTTTTTAATCACTCCATGGAGCCTTAACAGAGAGACTGGGGCGGCAGGTAGCCTAGTGGTTAGAGTGTTGGGCCAGTAACCGCAAGGTTGCTAGATCAAATCCCTGAGCTGACAAGGTAAACATCTGTTGTCCTGCCCCTGAACAAGGCAGTTAACCCACTGTTCCTAGACATCATTGTAAATAAGAACTTTTCTTAACTGACTTGCCTAGTTAAATAAAGGTAAAATAATTAACAGTTCTAACAGTCAGTTTCTTAACAGGTGCATGTTTATCAATAATTGGAAGAAGCAATTTCATAAATTCATCAAGAGCTGCGTCTGGATGCTCCTCATTAATCACATCTGACCAACAAATATTAGTTACTTCATCCACATAATAGTCACAGCAAAAACTTTTATATGATCTCTTATACACTGTTTTAGGCCCAGCTTGTGGAACCTTGGTTATCCTACATATAGCCACTATATTGTGATCACTGCATCCAATTGGTACGGATTGTAACGGCCGTCGTTAAAATGAGACCAAGGTGCAGCGGAGGATGTGTTCATCTTTCAAGATATTTAATGGAACGCATGAACACTACAAAATAAACAAAACAACCAGCAACAGTTCTGTCCGGTTACACAGTAAACAGAAAACAAGCACCCACAAAAACCCAAAGGAAAACAGGCTACTTATGTGTGACTCCCAATCAGCAACAACGAACTACAGCTGTGCCTTATTGGGAGCCACACACGGCCCAAAACAAAGAAATACAAAAACATAGAAAAATGAACATAGAACGCCCACCCAATGTAACACCCTGGCCTAACCAAAATAAAGAACAAAAACCCCTCTCTATGGCCAGGGCGTTACACGGATACAGCTTTAGAACAGAGTTCTACAGTATTAGTAAAAATGTGATCAATACATGTGGATAATCTTGTTCCTGTAGTGTTTGTAAACACCATGGTAGGTTGATTAATAACCTGAACCAGGTTACAGGCACTGGTTACAGTGAAAAGATTCTCAGGACATCGCACAGACAGGAATAAATATCTCTCCGGGAAGCATAAGGGCGGAGGGATGTGTTTCATGATTAACAACTCATGGTGTAATTCTAGGAACATACAGGAACTCAAGTCATTTTGTTCACCCGACCTAGAAAACCTCCCAATTAAATGCCAACCATATTATCTCCCAAGAGAATTCTCCTCCGTCATCGCCATGGCCATTTACATCCCACCTCAAGCCGAAACCTCGACGGCCCTCAAAGAACTTCACTGGACTTTATGAAAACTGGAAACCACATATCCTGAGGCTGCATTTATTGTAGCTGGGGATTTTAACAAAGCAAATCTGAGGACTAGGCTGCCAAAGTTTTATCAACATCTTGACTGTCCTACGCGCGCTACTAAGACTCTCGTCTATTGCTATTCAAACTTCCGGAATGCCTACAAGGCCCTCCCCCGCCCTCCTTTCGGCAAATCTGACCATGACTCTATCTTGCTCCTCCCGTCCTATAGGCAGAAACTCAAACAGAAAGTGCCCGTGCTTCGTACTATTCAACACTGGTCTGACCAATCGGAATCCACGCGTCAGGATTGTTTTTATCATGTAGACTGGGATATGTTCCGGGTAGCTTGCGAAAAATAATCTAGACGCGTACACGGATACGGTGACTGAGTTTATAAGGAAGTGTATAGGAGATGTAGTACCCACTGTGACTATTAAAACCTACCCTATCCAGAAACCGTGGATAGATGGTAGCATTCACGCAAAAATTAAAGTGCAAACCTCAGCATTTAACCATGGCAACGTGACTGGTAATATGGCAGAATATAAACAGTGTAGTAATTCACTCCCAAAGGCAACAAGCTAAACGTCAGTATAGAGATAAAGTGGAGTCGCAATTCAACGGCTCAGACACGAGACGTATGTGGCAGGCACCACAGACAATCACACAGACTACAAAAGGAAAACCAGCCACTTCACTGAGACCGACGTCTTGCTTCCGGACAGGCTAAACACAGTGCCACCAACGCGGCCCGCTTCCAAGGACTGTGGGCTCTCCTTCTCCATGGTTGATGTGAGTAAAACATTTGAACGTGTTAACCCTCGCAAGGCTGCCGGCCCAGACCTAGCCACGTCCTCAGAGCATGCGCAGACCAGCTGGCTGGTGTGTTTACGGGCATATTCAACCTCTCCCTATCACAGGCTGCTGTCCCCACGTCCTTCAAGATGGCCACCATTGTTCCTGTACCCAAGAAGGTAAAGGTAACTGAACTTAATGACTATCACCTCGTAGCACTCACCTGTCATCATAAAGTGCTTTGAGAGACTAGTCAAGGACCATATCACCTCTACCTTACCTGTCACCCTAGACCCACTTCAATTTGCTTACCGCCTCAATAGATCCACAGACGATGCAATCGCCATCACTCTGCACACTGCCCTATCCCATCTGGACAAGAGGAATACCTATGTAAGAATGCTGTTTATTGACTATAGCTCAGCATTCAACACCATAGTACCCTCCAAGCTCATCATTAAGCTCGATGCCTTGGGTCTGAACCATGCCCTGTGCAACTAGGTCCTGGACATCCTGACGGCCCGCCCCCAGGTGAAGGTAGGAAACATCACCTCCACTCCGCTGATCCTCAACACTGGGGCCCCACAAGGGTGTGTGCTCAGCCCCCTCCTGTACTCCCTGTTCACCCATGACTGCGTGACCAAGCACGCCTCCAACTCAATCATCAAGTTTGCAGATGACACAACAGTAGTAGGCTTGATTACCAGTGCCTGGAAAACAACCTCTCACTCAACGTCAACAAAACAAAGCAGATGATCGTGGACTTCAGGAAACAGCAAGGGTGCACCCCCCTACCTACATCGACGGGACCGCAGTGGAGAAGGTGGAAAGCTTCAAGTTCCTTGGCGTACACATCACTGACAAACTGAAATGGACCACCCACACAGACAGTGTGGTGAAGAAAGCACAACAGAACCTCTTCAACCTCAGGAGGCTAAAGAAATGTGGCTTGTCACCTAAAACCCTCACAAATTTTTACAGATGCACAATTGAAAGCATCCTGTCAGGCTGTATCACCGCCTAGTATGGCAACTGCACCGCCCGTAACCGCAAGGCTCTCCAGAGGGTGTGTGCGGTCTGCCCAATGCATTACTGGGGGCAAACTACCTGCCCTCCAGGACACCTACAGCACCCGATGTCACAGGAAGGTCAAAAAGATCCTCAAGGACATTAACCACTCAAGCCACTGCCTGTTCACCCCGCTATCATCCAGAAGGCGGGGGTCAGTACAGGTGCATCAAAGCTGGGACCGAGAGACTGAAAAACAGATTCTATCTCAAGGCCATCAGACTGTTAAACAGCCATCACTAGCCCATTAGAGGCTGCTGCCTATAGGCATAGACTAGGAATCACTGGCCACTTTAAGGAATGGAACACTAGTCACTTTAATAATGTTTACATATCTGGCATTACTCATCTCATATGTATATACTGTTTTCTATACTTTTCTACGGTACCTCATTCACTTAATAATGTTTACATATCTTGCATTACTCATCTCATATGTATATACTGTTTTCTATACTATTCTACTGTATCTTAGTCCGTTCCGCTCTGACGTCGCTCGTCCATAAGTATATAGTCTTCTACTTAGATTTGTGTGTATTGGGTATATGTTGTGTAATTTGTTAGATATTACTTGTTAGATATTACTGCACTGTCGGAGCTAGAAGCACAAGCATTTTGCTACATCCGCAATAACATCTGCTAAAATGTGATTTGATTTGATCTAGAGTAGACAGCTTGATGAAAACCAGTCAATATTCAGATCCCCAAGAAAGTAGACCTCTATGTTTACATCACATACACCATCAAGCATTTCACACACATTATTTAGATACTGACTGTTGGTGGCCTATAACAACACTCCAAAAGCATAGGCTTTAGATGAGGCAGGTGAACCTGCAGCCACAGTACTTCAATAACACTTGACATGAGATCCTTTCGAAGGAGAGGGATATGGGATATGGCTCTGAATATATATAGCAACACCTCCCCCATAAGCATTCCTGTCTCTTCTATAGATGTTATATACTTTTCTAAACTACTGTATTCTAGGGGATATATGGTTGATATTTAACTAAACAATTAATAATCAGACTGGATAAATAACAGTATTTAGGGTTGTTCCGCCTAAGCTGTATGTGAAACCACATAACTTACACTGTTAGAAAAAGGTACTATCTAGAACCAAAATGGGTTATTCAGCTGTCCCCATAGGATAACTCGTTTGAAGAACCCTTTTTGGTTCCAGGTAGAACCCTTTCCCCAGAGGGTTCTACATGGAACTCTAAAGGGCTCTACCCGGAACCAAAAAGGGTTATACCTGGAACCAAAAAGGGTTCTCCTATGGGGACAGTCGAATAACCTTTTTGGAACTCTTTTTTTCTAAGTATGTAGGGGCTGTCTAGTCAAGGCTATGGTATCTGAAAGCATAAATTGCTTCAGTTAACATCTATACAGATAGCATTTAAAATCTAAGCTATGGGAATATTACTGGACAAGGGCAGCTGAAAATCCACCACAACGGTGCTTAAGAGCAAAGAAGCTTTTGGCATGAGCCTGTGGCATTTCACTTTCCTTACACAAGAATGAACAGCTATGATACAATCTCAATCCATCACAATTAGTGGGTGAGTGTGGTTTTAAGAGTCAGACTTGAGGTGATGGAGTTGAAGCCTCTACTCAGGACAAAGTCTCCATCCTGGGGGACCTGAGCATGTCCTGACTAGGTCTCCCTTGGTCCTGGTCCTGGCTCTGCCTGGCTGTGCGGAGTGACAGGAACACACATAGGCCACTTCACACATACTCCACTTCCTGCTAATGCTGGGCACTGCACTGCATCCCTCAGGACCAGCATGTAGGCCAGGGCAGGAGGCCACGCAAAGATAGATAAGGGTTTGTCCTCCTAAGCAGTAACAGTAAAGAGCACATGAATAAAAGTGAAGAAACTTAGTATGAATATGAAGTGGCAGGTATATGCTGTCTCATTGCATTTGGACTCTATGATTCCCCTCTGTGGACCATACTGTATTCAACTCTATTCTACCCCAGCAGCATTGTTGTGACAGTGGCATCTGATTTACAAACTCAATACCAGCTAATGAAAAACAAGATTTGAACACAAAAAAAAAAAATATGGCACAAATAGTGAGATAATTACATTTTCCTTTGGTATGCTGAGGCTTAATTGGCCCAAACCATGACAACAACTTGAACAATGTGTGTGTGTGTGGACATCAACCAATAGATTAATTGCACTGACATTTTCAACCTGGAAAAACATCAGTAGCATAGTCTGTAAAAGCATGAACACCACTATAACCACATATAAGTACACATAAGTATAATTAAATAGACTTTTTAAATTTTTTACAGTCTAGGTGGGAAAACACAACTATGCTCAGTTATCAAACAAAATAACATAATAATTCGTTACCCAGTAAAAGGACAGTGACATGTAAAGAGCAGTAGAGAGAGAGAGAGGGGATGTATATGTGTAATGAGCTTGAAATAACCCAGTGCTTTTCTCTCTCTCGCTTTGTGACTGTCCTCCCTTCCTTTTTTCTCCCTCTTTTGGGAGACATGCATTTTCCAGCTGCACAGCCCCCACAGTGTGAGGCCAGGCCAGGAGCACAGCTGGCCAGACATGGTGGAGCCAGTCGACAGGCGCATGGAGCGCCGCCCGCCCTCTTCCTCCGCAAACATGTCCAGGTGTGGGGCCTCCGAGCTGGGCTTCTGATCTGCACCAAACAGGTTTGTGTGTGGGGGGAGAGAGTGGGGGGAGGAGGGGGGTGTCCGGGTGTGGAGGGAGCGAGAGAGTGTGTGTGTAAGAGTGTAAGAGAAGGTTATCCAGGGGGAGACAGTTGGCAACAACGATTACTACAGCGTTGTAGCTAAATTGTTCACTTCATGCCTAGCCTACTTCGAGCCCTGCCAGAGGAGAGAAATACAGATGGGATAAGTGGTTTCAATGGCTTTGATTTAAAACATATAGGTACACTGGTTATTATATTTGAATGAAAAACAAATGGCCACCTGCAGTACACACACACACACATGCATGCACACACACACACACCTGCAGTACACACACACACACATGCATGCACACACACACACACGTTCACATGCATGAATTTACACAGAAACACACAGCTGCGTATAACCCCCGCCACACAGCCTGCACAAATAAGGTTAGAAAAAAACAATCATAAAATACTGTACACTTGAACAATTTCAAATCAGTTCAGTTTAGATTTGATATGCAATTTTATTTCATTACCTCAACTGAAGATGACTTCACCCGGCTCTCATCCAAGTCAAGCATTCCACACACACACACACACACACACACACACACACACACACGAAGAACAGGAGGCATATAAGTGGAGATCAGATAAGACAGGGTCAGACACAGATAAGGCCTCTGAACAGATTCATCTCAGGAGAGAGGGAGAGAGAGAGAAGTCCCCCTCCAGCCGTCTCACACGATGAAAGGCTGTTGGGCTGTTTGTTTACAATATTGCTACTAATTAACTGGGCCAGTAAAAGCGCTGAGTGCCTGTATGGCCTCCAGTGTCCCCCCTTGTATGCACACAGACAGACACACAGACACCAACTCATCATCCATGTCAAGTGGTGTATGTGGCCCCCTTGTGGTATAGGCAAGACACTGCAGAAAACAGGAGGAACCATTGTGTGTCCCCCTTTCTCTTTTCCTCTCAGTATGTTATGAGGCAGATTCATTATGAAGTCAACTTTTACCTGTCCACATGCAAACATGTCCATGTCAGACTGTCACTGACCATGCAATGGGTGCATATATGGCATAGTAGAGCTCCCTCCCACTGTGCATGTTGTTAGCAGGCAGGGTTAAAGCCTAGTTAACCTCATAGATGAATGAGTCCATAAACCTTCAGCTGTTACTTCTGATGCTACCATGGACCCATGGAGGGACTGGGGCCTGATGTCCAGAGAACTCCCTAACTGTGGCAAAGAAAAACAAAAGCAAGGTGTTTAAACAACCACAAAAGTGTGTCTATATGTGTTTGTCTCTGTTTGTATTTGTTGGGAGCAATGCCTGTGGTTTGCTCACCTGTTCACACACAGGGACAAAAGACATTGGGAGGAAACAGACGTCCCTGAGGGAGAACAAGCCTTGTGTTGAACACTGCACTGCCTAACACAGCCTCCACTACACTACACCTGTTTGTTTAGAGGACGGCCACACCCTGATCAACTTCAACACAGCCTGCATGTCTACACACTACCTGTTTAAACAGCTGAGTAAGCCTTGACTCTAGAGGCCTCACAATGGCAGAGGATCAGCTGGAAACACATGCTGCTCTTTGGGTGTAATTGTGCATCCATTGCTGCCCTAACTACTTCTGTCCAAATGAGCCACTATAAGCAGAGAAGGGGAAAAAACACATTCTGATGTACGATGAGAAAGCCTGTGTTCAGTGAATGTCTGTGGTGTGCATGGCTTACTATATATGGACTAGAGTTTCAACTAAAACATCTCATTATGTATTGGAGCTGATGTGGAGATTACACACAAAACCAAGTATCTGTAATTCTGTGAATTAATTCTCTGGAGTTGGATTGGATGAGAGTCTAGAGCTGGGCCCAGTTTGGATGTAGTGTGCTATTGAAGGAATGACATGGAACCAGAAAGCGTATATTTAAAATGACATTCTGTGGTAAGCTGAATGAGGACAACGTCTGCGCCAATTATCACACAGAAGTATATTCTTCTGTACTTTATAGTAATGTGTTGATGATCACATGCACAGCTGTACACACACGCCGCACACGCACACGCACACACACACACACACACACACACACACACACACACACACACACACACACACACACACACACACACACAAGTATAATTTAACTGCAACCAGAGCCCAGAGGTACTGTACATGGAAAAGGGTGGTAGCATTAGTTGGAACCCTGTTTATCTCATATACTGTGAGTAGAGGGAAGGTTATTGGCGTAATGCGTCGAGTCAGGCTGGCCGGCGTCCGCATGTCGCTGGCCTGCGCGTTTTGGGGGTCCGTGCGGAGGGGGTTTTGTGGCCGCGGTGCTGCCTTAGCCCTGGCCTGGGTGATTTACAGGCGGAGCGGTGACATTTTCTGGGGATATTCAGAGAGCAGAGCGGGCGTAGCAGGCCAGGCAGAGCCACAAAGCACAGCACATCTGGAGTCTAGACTCACTGGCTCTCCCTCTCTTCATTCCCTCTCTCCCTCAGCCACTCGCCTGCCTGCCATGCCTGGGCCACCGTCCTCTCTGTCTTCTGTTTGCATAGCTGCTGGTGTTAAATTAAAATGGAATCCCCCTCACCCCCACACTCACAGACACACACTCCCCTCTCTCATCTCCAAATTCATGTGATGAAGGACAGACTAACTAGGAAAATGACTGTAGTCATAGAGAGCATGTGGAAGACATCATAAATGGATTGTTATTACTATCCTTACAAAGACACGGAGCATAAGTGTTCACAGGGGACACCTGTCATCTCTCCCTCTCCTGTATATATCTTGTTGTAGGAGTCAGTGCAATAGAATGTTCGCAGGCTGATAAAAGAATGTTGAGACAAGTTGGAATGTTCACATGCTCATACTCAGAGTCACTATTCACGTCATGAACAAGTAGTCCCCTGAACAACGGCCGCTGTGGGGGAAAACAACTGCAGTTCGTCATCTGTGTCCATTCAACTTAGCCTACAGATAAAGGATCTTGATTTCAGCCAGTTTGCTACAGCAGGAAAACAATCCTCCAGCAACAGGAAATCTGAATTATTATGTGGATTTTTTGGGGGGATTGATACATTTTTTGTTTGGGCAAATCAAGTCTGACATTTTAAAGTGGAAATTACAAACTTTAGAAGCCTTTTTAAACCTTGAATATACCATAAGTTTGTATTTCCTGCTGTGCAGGACAATTTATTTATTTATTTTTATTTTTTTATTTTATTTATTTTACCGTTATTTAACCAGGTAAGTTGACTGAAAACACATTCTCATTTACAGCAACAACCTGGGGAATAGTTTCAGGGGAGAGGAGGGGGATGAATGAGCCAATTGTAAGCTGGGGATGATTAGACAGCCGTGATGGTATGAGGGCCAGATTGGGAATTTAGCCAGGACACCGGGGTTAACACCCCTACTCTCACGATAAGTGCAATGGGATCTTTAATGACCTCAGAGAGTCAGGACACCCATTTAACGTCCCATCCAAAAGACAACACCCTACACAGGGCAGTGTGCCCTGGGGCATTGGGATATTTTTTAGACCAGAGGAAAGAGTGCCTCCTACTGGCCCTCCAATACCACTTCCAGCAGCATCTGGTCTCCCATCCAGGGACTGACCAGGACCAACCCTGCTTAGCATCAGAAGCAAGCCAGCAGTTGGATGCAGGGTGGTATGCTGCTGGCAGTTCTCAACAACAAAAGAGTGATCAACTTAAGATAGTTATTTATTCTAAACTAAACACATTTTTGGGGTTCTCATACTCTTACAATGTTGTTTTGATTATTGCTTGAACTGTCGCTAAGATTATATTTGGTTGTGATCTTTGAAAGATGCCTATTTTGGATGCAGCAGTTAGCTAGAATTCTAATCCTCATTGACATAGGCTGTAGCAAAATTTGCCAAAGGGCATTTTTTACTGGTTGAAGTTTAAGTGTTTTTCAAGCATAATGCAGTTGATTGGCTACGATGACACAACAAAATGAAAGGTGTGCTCTGTCATTTATTTTTTATTTGTATTTTATTTCACCTTTATTTAACCAGGTAGGCCAGTTGAGAACAAGTTCTCATTTACAACTGCGACCTGGCCAAGATAAAGCAAAGCAGTGCGACACAAACAACAACACAGAGTTACACATGGAATAAACAAGCTTACAGTCAATAACACAATAGAAAAAAAAGAAAGTCTATATACAGTGTGTGCAAATGGCGTGAGGAGGTAAGGCAATAAATAGGCCATAGTTGCAAAGTATGGCGCAGTTGTGCGGCTCAGTTGGTAGACCATGGTGTTTGCAACGCCAGGGTTGTGGGTTCGATTCCCACGGGGGACCAGTACGGGGAAAAAATGTATGCATTCACTACTGTAAGTCACTCTGGATAAGAGCGTCTGCTAAATGACTAAAATGTAATTACAATTTAGCAAATTAACACTAGAGTGATAGATGAGCAGATGGTGATGTGCAAGTAGAAATACTGGTGTGCAAAAGAGCAGAAAAGTAAATAAAAACAATATGGGAATGAGGTACGTAGATTGGGTGGGCTATTTACAGATGGGTTATGTACAGCGCAGCGATCGGTAAGCTGCTCAGATAGCTGATGTTTAAAGTTAGTGAGGGAAGTATAAGTCTCCAGCTTCAGCGAGTTTTGCAATTCGTTCCAGTCATTGGCAGCAGAGAACTGGAAGGAAAGGCGGCCAAAGTAAGTGTTGGCTTTGGGGATGACCAGTGAGATATACCTGCTGGAGCGCGTGCTACGGGTGGGTGTTGTTATTATGACCAGTGAGCTGAGATAAGGCGGAGCTTTATCTAGCATAGACTTATAGATGACCTGGAGCCAGTGGGACTGGCGACGAATATGAAGCGAGGGCCAGCCAACTAGAGCATACAGGTCGCAGTGGTGGGTGGTATATGGGGCTTTGGTGACAAAACAGATGGAACTGTGATAGACTGCATCCAGTTTGCTGAGTAGAGTGTTGGAGGCTATTTTGTAAATGACATCGCCGAAGTTGAGGATCGGTAGGATAGTTAGTTTTACGAGGGTATGCTTGGAGGCGTGAGTGAAGGAGGCTTTGTTGCGAAATAGGAAGCCGATTCTAGATTTCATTTTGGATTGGAGAAGTTTAATATGAGTCTGGAAGGAGAGTTTCCAGTCTAGCCAGACACCTAGGTATTTGTAGTTGTCCACATATTCTAAGTCTTAACCGTCCAGAGTAGTGATGCTAGTCGGACGGGTGGGTGCGGGCAGCGAACGGTTGAAAAGCATGCATTTGGTTTTACTAGCGTTTAAGAGCAGTTGGAGGCCACGGAAGGAGTGTTGTATGGCATTGAAGCTCGTTTGGAGGTTAGTTAACACAGTGTCCCATCAAGTTAGCACAAATATTTAGATAAACACAAATCTCTTCTGATCTCTTCTGTCCCTGACCATCTTAAAATGATGCTCTCTAATCTTCAACCTTACAGGTTATTTAATGAAATTTGTTACCTAATCATTTTGCAGCCATTAGTTTTGTGGCTGGTTGATAAATGTAATTGAAATTCTGCAATTGGTGATGAGAAAAAATCCAGCCTTTTAGCAATTGGACGATTGCTGATGCTGGTCTCAACAACCCTCAGTAGCCACTAACCAATACATATTTTAGTAGGCCCTGTACTTCCCTATTTCTTCCATAATGTAGCTAGACACCATTTATAAAAGCTGTAAACCTAAAGCTTAATACGTCAACAGCTATGCAAGTTGATGCCCTCATCATCAGGTGGTTTGTTAGAATGTTACAGTTGAAGTCGGAAGTTTACATACATCTTAGCCAAATAGATTTAAACTCAGTTTTTCACAATTACTGACATTTAATCCTAGTAAAAATTCCCTGTCTTAGGTCAGTTAGGATCACCACTTTATTTTAAGAATGTGAACTGTCAGAATAATAGTAGAGAGAATGATTTATTTCAGCTTTTATTTCTTTCATCACATTCCCAGTGGGTCAGACGTTTACATACACTCAATTAGTATTTGGTAGCATTGCCTTTAAATTGTTTAACTTGGGTCAAACGTTTTGGGTAGCTTTCCAAAAGCTTCCCACAATAAGTTGGGTGAATTTAGGCCCATTCCTCCTGACAGAGCTGGTGTAACTGAGTCAGGTCTGTAGGCCTCCTTGCTCGCACACACTTTTTCAGTTCTGCCCACACATTTTCTATAGGTTTGAGGTCAGGGCTTTGTGATGGCCACTCCAATACCTTGATTTTGTTGTCCTTAAGCCATTTTGTCACAACTTTGGAATTAAGCTTGGGGTCATTGTCCATTTGGAAGACCCATTTGCGACCAAGCTTTAACTTCCTGACTGATGTCTTGAGATGTTGCTTCAATATATCCACCACATTTTTCTTCCTCATGATGCCATCTATTTTGTGAAGTGCACCAGTCCCTCCTGCAACAAAGCACCCCACAACATGATTCTGCCACCCCCGTGCTTCACAGTTGGGATGGTGTTCTTCGGCTTGCAAGCCTCCCTCTTTTTCCTCCAAACATAACGATGGTCATTATGGCCAAACAGTTCTATTTTTCAGGTTATGTCGATATAGGACTCGTTTTACTGTGGATATAGATACCTTTGTACCCGTTTCCTCCAGCATCTTCACAAGGTACTTTGCTGTTGTTCTGGGATTGATTTGCACTTTTTGCACCAAAGTACGCTAATCTCTAAGAGACAGAATGCGTCTCCTTCCTATGCGGTATGACGGCTGCTTGGTCCCATGGTGTTTATACTTGCGTACTATTGTTTGTACAGATGAACGTGGTACCTTCAGGAGTTTGGAAATTGCTCCCAAGGATGAACCAGACTTGTGGAGGTCTACAATTTTTTTTCTGAGGTCTTGGCTGATTTTGAAGGTAGGCCTTGAAATTATCCACAGGTACACCTCCAATTGACTCAAATGACATAATTTTCTGGAATTTCCCCAAGCTGTTTAAAGGCACAGTCAACTTAGTGTATGTAAACTTCTGACCCACGGGAATTGTGATACAGTGAATTAAAAGTGAAATAATCTGTCTGTAAACAATTGCTGGAAAAATTACTTGTGTCATGCTGAAAGTAGATGTCCTAACTGTAACGCCCTGGCCATAGAGAGGGTTTTTTGTTCACTATTTTTGGTTAGGCCAGGGTGTGACATGGGTGGGCGTTCTAGGTTTCTTTTTCTATGTTGGTGGTTTTCTTTGTTTCGGCCATGTATGGCTCTCAGTCAGGAACAGGTGTAGATCGTTGTTGCTGATTGAGAGTCATACATAGGTAGCCTGTTTTTCCTTTGGAGTTTGTGGGTGAATGTTTTCGGTTTAGTTTTACAACCTGACAGAACTGTTGCTGGTCGTTTTTGGTTTATTTTGTAAGTGTTCATTTAGTCCATTAAAGTCTTTGAAGATGAACACATCCTCCGCTGCACCTTGGTCTCATTTTGACGACGGCCGTTACAGATTCACCCACCAACAACGGACCAAGCAGCGGAGGAAGGAGCAGCACCAGGAGAGGAGCATTATGGACTCCTGGACTTGGGAGGAAATTTTGGACAGGGCAGGACCATGGGCTAAAGCTGGGGAGTATCGCCGCCCACAGTGGGAGATCGCGGCAGCGAGAGCGGAGAGGCGATGGTATGAGGCAAGGGAGTGCAACAGGCATGAGAGGCAGCCCCACATTTTTTGGGGGGGGGGGCACACAGGGAGTATGGCAGAGCCAGGATGGAATTCTGGGCCAACTCCCCGTGCTTACCGGAAGCAGCATGGTACTGGTAAGACACCGTGTTATGCTGTGGAGCGCACGGTGTCCCCAGTGCGCGTTCAAAGCCCGGTGCGCTACATACCAGCCCCCCACAAGTGCAATGCGAGTGCAGGCATCGAGCCAGGGCGGATGGTGCCAGCTCAGCGCTTCTGGTCTCCAGTGCGCCTCCTCGGTCCAGGTTATCCTGCGCCGGCGTTGCGCACTGTGTCTCCAGAGCGCTGGGAGGGTCCAGTTCGCCCAATGCCTGCTCTCCGCCCGTGCCGGGCCAAAGTGGGAATTCAGCCTGGAGTGTGGGTAAAGAGCGTCCGTACCAGAACTCCAGTGCTCCCCCACAGCCCGGTTTATCCTGTGCCTCCTCTTCGGACCAGGCCACCAGTGGGTCTCCCCATCCTGGTCAGTCCTGTGCCTGCTCCACAGACCAGGTCTCCAGTGGGTCTCCCCATCCTGGTCCGTCCTGTGCCACCTCCCAGGACTAGGCCTCCAGTGGGTCTCCCCATCCTGGTCCGTCCTGTGCCACCTTCCAGGACTAGGCCTCCAGTGGGTCTCCCCATCCTGGTCCGTCCTGTGCCACCTCCCAGGACTAGGCCTCCAGTGGGTCTCGCCAGTCTGGAGCCGCCAGAGCTGCCCGCCAGTCCGGAGCCGCCAGAGCTACCCGCCAGTCCGGAGCCGCCAGAGCTGCCCGCCAGTCAGGAGCCGCCAGAGCCGCCCGCCAGTCAGGAGCCACCAGAGCCGCCCGCCAGTCAGGAGCCGCCAGAGCCGCCCGCCTGTCTGGAGCCGCCAGAGCCGCCCACGGAGCCGCCAGAGCCGCCCGCCTGTCTGGAGCCGCCAGAGCCGCCCACGGAGCCGCCAGAGCCGCCCGCCTGTCCGGTGCCGCCAGAGCCGCCCGCCTGTCCGGAGCTGCCAGAACCGCCCACCAGTCCGGAGCCGCCAGAGCCGCCCGCCTGTCCGGAGCCGCCAGAGCCGCCCACCTGTCCAGAGCAGTCAGAGCCACCCGCCAGCCCGATGAGTCCTGTGCCTACGCCTAGGGCCAGGCCTCTTTCTTGTCTCCCCAGCCTGGTGAGTCCTGTGCCTGTGCCCAGGGCCAGGCCTCCTTCATGTCTCCCCAGCCTGGTGAATCCTGGGCCAGAGCCGCCAGAGCCGCCCGCCAGCCCTGAGCCGCCGGAACCGCCAGAGCCGCCCGCCAGACTGGTGAGTCCTGTGCCTGCGCCCAGGGCCAGGCCTCCTTCATATCTCCCCAGCCTGGTGAATCCTGGGTCAGTGCCACCGGAGCCGCCAGGGACGCCCGCCAGCCGGGCGCAGCCAGGGACGCCCGCCAGACCTTCGGCGCGGCCAGGTGCGCCCCCTAAGAGGGCGACGCCAAGGGTGGAACAGAGGCCACGTCCCGCACCTGAGCCGCCGCCGTAAGAAGGCCCACCCGGACCCTCCCCTTCAGTGAATCAAATCAAATCAAATGTATTTATATAGCCCTTCGTATCAGCTGAAATCTCAAAGTGCTGTACAGAAACCCAGCCTAAAACCCCAAACAGCAAGCAATGCATGTGAAAGAAGCACGGTGGCTAGGAAAAACTCCCTAGGAAAAACTCCCTAGAAAGGCCAAAAACCTAGGAAGAAACCTAGAGAGGAACCAGGCTATGAGGGGTGGCCAGTCCTCTTCTGGCTGTGCCGGGTGGATATTATAACAGAACATGGTCAAGATGTTAAAATGTTCATAAATGACCAGCATGGTCAAATAATAATAATCATTGTAGTTGTCGAGGGTGCAACAAGCACGTCCGGTGAACAGGTCAGGGTTCCGTAGCCGCAGGCAGAACAGTTGAAACTGGAGCAGCAGCATGGCCAGGTGGACTGGGGACAGCAAGGAGTCATCATGCCAGGTAGTCCCGAGGCATGGTCCTAGGGCTCAGGTCCTCCGAGAGAAAGAAAGAAAGAGAGAAAGAGAGAATTAGAGAGAGCATATTTAAATTCACACAGGACACCGGATAAGACAAGAGAATACTCCAGATGTAACAGACTGACCCTAGCCCCCCGGCACATAAACTACTGCAGCATAAATACTGGAGGCTGAGACAGGAGGGATCAGAAGACACTGTGGCCCCATCCGATGATACCCCCGGACAGGGCCAAACAGGCAGGATATAACCCCACCCACTTTGCCAAAGCACAGCCCCCACACCACTAGAGGGATGTCTACAACCACCAACTTACCGTCCGAAGACAAGGCCGAGTATAGCCCACAAAAATCTCCGCCATGGCACAACCCAAGGGGGGGGCGCCAACCCAGACAGGAAGACCCCGTCAGTGGCTCAACCCACTCAAGTGACGCACCCCTCCCATGGACGGCATGGAAGAACACCAGTAAGTCAGTGACTCAGCCCCTGTAATAGGGTTAGAGGCAGAGAATCCCAGTGGAAAGATGGGAACCGGCAAGGCAGAGACAGCAAGGGCGGTTCGTTGCTCCAGCCTTTCCGTTCACCTTCACACTCCTGGGCCAGACTATACTTAATCATCGGACCTACTGAAGAGATAAGTCTTCAGTAAAGACTTAAAGGTTGAGACTGAGTCTGCGTCTCTCACATGGGTAGGCAGACCATTCCATAAAAATGGAGCTCTATAGGAGAAATCCCTACCTCCAGCCGTTTGCTTAGAAATTCTAGGGACAATTAGGAGGCCTGCGTCTTGTGACCGTAGCGTACGTGTAGGTATGTACGGCAGGACCAAATCGGAAAGATAGGTAGGAGCAAGCCCATGTAATGCTTTGTAGGTTAGCAGTAAAACCTTGAAATCAGCCCTTGCCTTAACAAGAAGCCAGTGTAGGGAGGCTAGCACTGGAGTAATATGATCAAATTTTTTGGTTCTAGTCAGGATTCTAGCAGCCGTATGTAGCACTAACTGAAGTTTGTTTAGTGCTTTATCGGGTACCCGGAAAGTAGTGCATTGCAGTAGTCCAGCCTAGAAGTAACAAAAGCATGGATTAATTTTTCTGCGTCATTTTTGGACAGAAAGTTTCTGATTTTTGCAATGTTACGTAGATGGAAAAAAGCTGTCCTTGAAACAGTCTTGATATGTTCTTCAAAAGAGAGATCAGGGTCCAGAGTAACACCGAGGTCCTTCACAGTTTTATTTGAGACGACTGTACAACCATCCAGATTGAACAGAAGATCTCTTTGTTTCTTGGGACCTAGAACAAGCATCTCTGTTTTGTCCGAGTTTAAAAGTAGAAAGTTTGCAGCCATCCACTTCCTTATGTCTGAAACACAGGCTTCTAGCAAGGGCAATTTTGGAGCTTCACCATGTTTCATTGAAATGTACAGCTGTGTGTCGTCCGCATAGCAGTGAAATTTAACATTATGTTTTCGAATGACATCCCCAAGAGGTAAAATATATAGTGAAAACAATAGTGGTCCTAAAACGGAACCTTGAGGAACACCGAAATTTACAATTGATTTGTCAGAGGACAAACCATTCACAGAGACAAACTGATATCTTTCCGACAGATAAGATCTAAACCAGGCCAGAACTTGTCCATGTAGACCAATTTGGGTTTCCAATCTCTCCAAAGGAATGTGGTGATCGATGGTATCAAAAGCGGCACTAAGATCTAGGAGCACGAGGACAGATGCAGAGCCTCGGTCTGACGTCATTAAAAGGTAATTTACCACCTTCACAAGTGCAGTCTCAGTGCTATGATGGGGTCTAAAACCAGACTGAAGCATTTCGTATACATTGTTTGTCTTCAGGAAGGCAGTGAGTTGCTGTGCAACAGCTTTTTCAAAAATTTTTGAGAGGAATGGAAGGTTCGATATAGGCCGGTAGTTTTTTATAATTTCTGGGTCAAGATTCGGCTTTTTCAAGAGAGGCTTTATTACTGCCACTTTTAGTGAGCTTGGTACACATCCGGTGGATAGAGAGCCGTTTATTATGTTCAACATAGGAGTGTCAGGTTTTGCGGCCGGAGTTCGCACCTTGGGGTGGGGGGGGGGGGGGGGGGGGGGGGGGGGGTGGTACTGTAACGCCCTGGCCATGGAGAGGGGTTTTTGTTCTTTATTTTGGTTAAGCCAGGGTGTTACATTGGGTGGGCGTTCTATGTTCCCTTTTCTATGTTTTTGTATTTCTTTGTTTTGGGCCGTGTTGCTCGTTGTTGCTGATTGGGAGTCACATATGAGGAGCATGTTTTTCCTTTGGGTTTTGTGGGTAATTGTTTCTGTTAGTGTTTGCACCTGACAGGACTGTTTGGCTGTCAGTTTTCTTGTTTTTTTTGTATAGTGTTCTTTCTTTATTAAAAATTCAATGATGAACACTAACTCCGCTGCACCTTGGTCTACTCTCTCTCACGACAACCCTTACACAGATGGACCTTAATGACAATCATCATTAGAATTTTGCCACAAGTATGGACAAATATGTGAAATTTGGCCCGCTGGCCCATGGATTAATGTCACAAATGACCAAGTCATCCAATACCTGTTTTAGTCTAAAGTTGCCATGCTCTGTGTGTGTTTCCACAGAACTTTCTGGTTCTAACTTTATTTATGGTTCTGTTGTAAACAGCATCCAACACAGGGTTTCCCCTGACATAAAAACACAATCACAATAGTGTCCCCCTCTGAAAGGGCGGAAAACTAGAAGAGACCTTTGTCAGAGAACCCAGAGAGTTAGGCGTCCTGAGCGGCAACTTGATTTACTGCAGACAAACAGGGGCCTCCATTTACCATGTTCCCTGATTTCCTCCCAAGTAATGAACGTGGTGTTTTTACGGCCCTGATCGCCCTATCGCATTCACACTGTGTCATACACTCCGGGATAAATGGCTGTGTTCAGGTTTCTGGTGTTAAACAGGTCATAAATGGCAGCTACCCAATACCCCAACAAGGCCCTAACCTGCCTGAGCTGCCTGTCCTCCTCTCCAGCTCTCAAATGGAAAAAACAACTGTGGCTACTTGGGACCCAAAGGTAATATCCATAAAAAAAAGAAAACACAGCCTAGTCACATCTGGATTACACTGGTTATGTTTGCCTTCTCTGGAAGCCATTATCACAAATAGACAAAGTGTGCTTTACGTGTCTGAATGGCTCTCACTATGAAATCAATCTCTCACATTTGCACTGCTGAAGCGCTCACACCCATTTGCCACCTGTATCCACTCTGTTTCCCACCCTTGTTTTCTGTGCGATGAAGAGGGAGAGGGAATACTGAGAGGGGGCGATACCAGATACAGGAGAGAGTAAGCACTCCCAGGTGAGGGGGGCTAGAAGTGGCCTTAATTCCTCTGATTACAGGTGCAAATAGTCACTGTTGCTGTAGTTTGGGCTGACTATCACACTATATAAAAAGGTCACAAAGATCCTCTTCCCCTCCTGCATTCTGAAGGTGAGATTTTGAACAGTTCTCACTGACTGATTGTCAAAGCACCAAGCTGACTCTAGCTGACACTTAGAACAGAATATGGCTACATTGGCACTCATCACCCAAAGCATATCATTCACATGATCATCCAGTCATATTGTCATTACAGTATGTGATATGATATTTGCAGAATATTTGGTACAGTAGTTAAAACTATGAAATGCATGTTTCCTCATAAATAGAAAACCACCAAACAAATGAGCCAATACTCTGACAGTAAAACACTCACAGAGGCAGCTGAATATGATTTCTGTTATTTCGTTTAGAGGCAAAAATAAGTGCTGATTCATAGTGACAATCAGAGACTTATAAGTTGTGCAATAAAACTTTGGGAGGTGTGTGTGTGAATATGTGTCAGGGTTTGTATTTACATGTTGCGACAGAACCAAGGCCCTCTGTGATTGGTAATTGGCTTTGCACAGTGAATGAGACTTAGCAGTATAGTGCCAAGAACAACCTCTCCCTGAACACCAGTAAGACCAAAGAGCTGATCGTGGACTATAGGAGAAAGAGGGGAGAGCACGCCCCCATCAACAGGGCTGTTGTGGAGCGAGTCGAGAACTTCCAAGTTCCATGGGGTGCGCATCACTAAGGACCTAACATGGTCCACACACACCCACACAGTTGTGAAGAGCCCCCTCAGGAGGCTGAAAAGGTTAGTCATGGGCCCTCGGATCCTCAAAAAGATCTACAGCTGCACCATCGAGAGCATCTTGACTGGCTGCATCAATGCTTGGTATAGTAAATCCAAAGCGCAAGAGAGGGTGGAGAGGACAGAACGTGGGCCGAGGTCCCTGCCATCCAGGACCTCTATATCAGGCGTTGCAAGAGGAAGGCCCGAAAAATTGTCAGAGTCCAGCCTCCCAACCCATAGACTGCTCACTCTGCCCTCGTCTGGCAAACGGTACCGGAGCATCGGCTCTCGGACCAACAAGCTTCAACACAGCTTCTGCCCCCAAGCCATAAGACTGCTAAATAGCCAGACTGCTAAATAGTCAATTAAGGGTACCCAAACTATCTGCACTGACTCTATCTTGCACTGACCCTACGTACACTCACTAGACTATATATACAAACCATATACACACACTCACTCACACACATTACATTGACACTCCCACACAAAACCAACACACATTCACATAATCTACACGCGCACACACACACACACACATACACACAGACACACAGACTGCTGTTCTTTATTTTACTCTTACAATTATCTATCCTGATGTCTAGTCACTTTACCCTGCCTTCATATACATATCTACATAAAATACCTCATACCTCTACACCAGTGGAGGCTGGTGACTTGAAAAACTGAAGAGGAACGTGAGACCCATGGTATAGGCGCGGAACGCATTGGAGACGTCAAAGTGTGTTTCAAAAATTGTTAAGAGTAATTATTTTAACCTAAAGCATTTAATAATGCATTTATAGTACAATATTATGGGGAATGGGAATGAGAGGGCTACTTACTCCATTTTGGGAAAGGAACACAGCAGTGATTGAATAAGGGTATGAGTCATGAATTGAGGTGTTCAGAGGCTTGACTTCAGTGCAGGACAGGATTTGACTGGAAAGACAAAAAACAATAACACAACACACTACATAGTTAGACAAAAGAGCTAAGAATGAGTTAGTACAGCAAGGAGTAAAATTATTGATGTGTAATCATGTGATTGTGTATGTGGTTGACTCTACATACAGCAACGAGAGAAACTTGCTAAGGGTTCTCACAGTGCCCGGAGAGGAAACATTAAATGTAACAGTGGATGAGCGGGCACATGAGATGTGGCTTCAGTTCATGTCAGGAGAGAGTTGACATTGGTAGTGGAGTGGACTTATATCAGGGAACAGGAGGGAACATAACTGGAAATACAAAATAGCAGATACATTCGATTACAGTGGCGCCATCGTAGGTTTGTACAACAAGTTTGTCCGTGACGTTAAGCAGACTGAGCATCTCGCTCACTTGAGACATCAAAGTAGCCCAATAACTGTTCCTGAATAAAGCCCTGATCATCCACATACCTGACGATAACTGACAACGGCAAGCAGACTGGTGGCAACCAGAGTTACGGGGCAATTTTTACCCCCTGGGGCCTGGAGTTTTTACTTATCTGTTAACCTAACCAGGAAAACTCTGGGCCCTATAAGGTCCCTAATCAGGTCACATAGTTTTAAAAAACTGAAAAAAACTCCTGGCCCTGGGGAGGGGGGGAGGCGGTGAAAACCCTATCAAACTGCAGCAACCTTACACTTGTTCATATGAATTATATTTAGACTGGATTAGGTGGGGGATTTCCTCTACCCAGACACAGAGACAACATCTGATACCGAGACCCCTCTTTTACGCTGCTGCTACTCTCTGTTTATAATCTACGTATAGTCACTTTAACGCTACCTACATGTACCTATTACCTCAATTACCTCAACTAACCGGTGACCCCGCACATTGATTCTGTACCGGTGCCCCCTGTATATAGCCTTGCTTGTTATTTTACTGCTGGTTAATTATTTGTTACTTTTATTTTCTATTTTTTACTTATCTATTTTTTACTTCACTTCTTAAAGCATTGTTGGTTAAGGGCTCGTAAGTAAGCATTTCACTGTAAGGTCTACACCTGTTATATTCGGCGCATGTGACAAATAAAATTTGATTTGACAGACAATAGAACTCACAGGGCTGAGCTTGCTTTATGCATGTGTACATTATGCAGGCCTATGCAACTGCAGTGTCACGTCCTGACCATAGTAAGTTGTTATTTTCTATGGTAGAGTAGGTCAGGGCGTGACGGGGTGTTTGTCTGTTTTTGTATTTCTATGTTCAGTTTCTAGTTTTGTATTTCTATGTTGGTGTTGTTTGGGTTGATCTCCAATTGGAGGCAGCTGATCCTCGTTACCTCTAATTGGAGGTCATATTTAAGTTGATGTTTGTCCCACCTGTTTTTGTGGGTGATTATATTTTTTAGTAGTGTGTTTTCTCTCTGCGTCATGGTTTGTTGTTTTTGTGTTTCAAGTATTTAGTGTATTGCATTTCAGTTTCACGTTAAATAAAATATGTGGAACAACGAACACGCTGCATTTTGGTCTGATCATTCAGACAGCCGTGACATGCAGGCCTTATACATTTTTTTACTTACATCTGTACTTCCAGTTAATAATGTTGGATTGAAAGCGTATAGGCAACCTAGCCAGCCCAATTTTGAATATAAACCAAATTTGATCACATTCACATTTTCTCCTGACACACAAATGGACTGTAAATACATAACATTATCAATGAGTTACCCTGACCAGATGGACAGGGTGCATAGGCTGTATGCGTCTGCTCTTATTAGGAGCCTACAGTTGATCAGACTGAAAGATTGTCTCGTATTCATCCCATACAGCATGTCAGATCTCTAATGTTTAGGTGTAGCCTAGGCTGCTGCAACAGTTATTTGATTTGTTTTTGCTTGTCTGTCCAGAGTGATTATGTGTTATCTTTGCTAAACAAATACCGGAGGAAAGTGGAAAGCATACAAAAAATGTGCTTTGTCAACCTCTCTTAAATCTAACTTTTAATGGATGATGCGATGGACAGTAGAAAGTTCCATGTGTTCAGCAAGTAAAGCATCGTAACGTGCAATTACTGCTACTGTCACGTCCTGGCCAGTATAAGGGTTAATTAGTATTGTAGTTTGGTCAGGACGTGGCAGAGGGTATTTGTTTTATGTGGTTCGGGGTGGTGTTTTGGTAAAAGGGCGTTTGATTGAGTATTTCCGGGTTTTTGGTTTATGGTCTATGTTTATGTATTTCTATGTGTAGTCTAGTGAGTGTGTTTCTATGGTTGGTTAATTGGGGTTGGGACTCTCAATTGAAGGCAGGTGTTTTCCCTTTGCCTTTGATTGAGAGTCCCATATATTAGGGTGTGTTTGTCATTTGTGGGAGATTGTTTCTTGTTTAGCGTGTGTGTGTGCGCGCCTAACAGGACTGTCTAGTAGATCGTGAGTACGTTGTTAATTATTTTGTGTTCATTTTTTGAGTTAATAAAACTTCAAGATGAACATTCATAATTCTGCTGCATATTGGTCCTCCTTTTCCGACGATGATTTCGCCATATCGTCTGATGACGACGAAATCCCTGACAGCTACAAGCTCCTTGTGGTTGCACTTGTTAGTTAGCGGAACATTCCCTCTCATTGTGTCCTCTAAAAGCCAATTATTGCATGCCCAAAAACGCAGTGGTGTTAAGCCGCTTGAGAACATCCCTGTTTCTTCTTACTTTCTCGTTGTGTTGTGCATTTTGAATACGCAGACCTTCGTCATGATCGATGTGGCTTTTTCCCAGAAGCTTTAATCTTATATGCTCCCTGCTTTTGTTTTGCCATTTAGCTGAATGATCGATGTTCTTCAGGTCACTGTACCCCTCTTTCGCCCAAGGCTCAGACTTTCCAAAAAGCAGGCAAGGCCAGCAATAAAGGCAGATTGATGAAAGGCGCCCTGTTAACCAGCTATACTTTTGAGTACTGGTACTCCCTGTATATAGCTCCACATTGATCTGGTACTGGTACTCACTGTATATAGCTCCACATTGATCTGGTACTGGTACTCCCTGTATATAGCTCCACATTGATCTGGTACTGGTACTCCCTGTATATACCTCCACATTGATCTGGTACTGGTACTCCCTGTATATAGCTCCACATTGATCTGGTACTCCCTGTATATAGCTCCACATTGATCTGGTACTGGTACTCACTGTATATAGCTCCACATTGATATGGTACTGGTACTCCCTGTATATAGCTCCACATTGATCTGGTACTGGTACTCACTGTATATAGCTCCACATTGATATGGTACTGCTACTCCCTGTATATAGCTCCACATTGATCTGGTAGTGGTACTCCCTGTATATAGCTCCACATTGATCTGGTACTGGTACTCCCTGTATATAGCTCCACATTGATCTGGTACTGGTACTCACTGTATATAGCTCCATTCTTGTATATTTTATTTTTTTCCTCGTGTTATTATTGTCGGGAATGGTTTGTTAGCAAGCATTTCATTGTAAAGTCTACACCAGTTGTATTCGGCACATGTAACAAATACAATTGAATTTTATTTAATGTGCTGCTGGCTGGCGGGTTGTGTGTGTTTGGAGCTGACAGGCTGGCAGAACACAGTGTGACACACCAGAGCCATTGGGGTGGCACCACCGTCAACAGAGCACTGAGTAGCTGCACCAGGCCGGGCACCCACAGGGCCTAGGTTAGCCCCTCCCATCAGACCTGCCCACTGGAAAACTAATAGAACCAATGACTTACAAGATAGAAACAGGGGCAAGCAGAGAATCTACTGCATGTTTGAGCACTGGTTGTTGTCCATAAAGCTACGTATGTATGAAAAAATGTAATGGTGTATCTTGAGACATATTCCTTATGGACAAAGCCACACAGTCGTATCAGCAAACACCATATTCAATCAAATAAAATCTACCTTCGAAACATAAGAAATAGTTGTGAAAGTCACAGATTTTCTCAAGCACATTCAAATGTTTGGACAGCAGCCGTTCAACACAGATAAGATAACAGTTGCAGAGAACAGGACGGGTATATCTGAGGGGCTCAGTGGACCATAACAGACCAACCTAACTCACAGATAATGGGAGTGTTATTCTTTCAGCCAGTTGACTGAAATGTAAAATAGACCTTCCAATATGACAGCATGTCTGTGTATGTCTGTGTATACTGCGTCTGTCAACCAGTCTGTTACGTTCAGTGTGTAAAGCATTTTACTACACTCTAACCATAGTTGTAAAATGCTCTAGTCTGGTGTGTTAACCTGGTTTGTAACACACTACATAATGCTCTAAGTGGGGTTGATATGGCTGGGTTAGGGTAACCTTAATGGGCTGCTGCCAGAAAGACATCCCTACACACGTTGTAGTCTACCTTTCTCATCCTGACTGAGAGAGAGAAAGGGATACAGTGTCTCGCCATATACAACACATGCACATACACGGAGGCACACACACTTACATTAATACTAATGAACAGGTGCCGTGTCTGTTCATGTTTATAATAACACCAGTGATGAGAGAAAATCTAACAATGACTTGAATTAGTCAGTGTCAGGTAACAAAACCAACAGGATGTCAAGCCTACGATAATAGCAGTAATAACAACACTGGTAATAACAACAATACAGATTGTGAGGTGAAACTCAACTTGTGGTGTGTTGGTTTTGTGCAGCAGAGCATCATGGGAGTGGTATGAGATGATTATGTTCATACAAATGGCTGAACTGATTCCTGTCTCCTGTCTCATCATTATTGAATTTTTATAAAGACGTGGTTATGAAACCCATGAGACATAACACAGCTTTAAGAATAATTATAGCGCCAGCTCTGTGAGGGATCGCTCTCTTCATCTTAGAATAAAATGTATTAAAACAGAGATCAGTTGAAATTGTGAAAATGTATGCAAATGGCTGAATTAGAGATGACTCCTGAAGTGAAATCCAAACATTAGGGTTAGAAATAGCACCGTGTGGTGTGTCTCCTGTGAAGCTGGAAATAGGTGGTAGTAGGAAGACACTGTGTTCATTAGTAAGGTCATGGGAACCTCACTGGAAGCTCTGCACCACAAAACAAACAGTGAGCCTTGATGTTTACTCTGAGTGAAGTGTTCCACAGGTTATTATTATGGCTGTGTTCTCTCTGCTTACTGAGCTCCTGATCCAGCTCAGAGGAGATTGTTCTATCTGCGCTGCACCTATGCCCCCCTGGGTACTGGATGTCAGATGCTCATGCCATGTCTCATTTACACCTGGAAGAGCGTAGACCACAGGGGTGCACTGTGGACACAACTGGCATTGGAACAAATCCAAATCACATAATCTTTTTACCTGGATCTGCATCACCTCCTCAGGAAACTGTAATCCTGTGGAATGTAGGCCTAACAGCTCGACTTGGGGTCTAATATCACAACAGAGAGAGAGAGAGAGAGTTAGGTTTACCATTTCATGCACAATATCAAAGTCAACATTGTCAGCATTGTGGTCAAGAGTTGCTTGTCACAAACTGTAGGGACACAGTCAGGTTTAAGAGATGTGCTCTGAAACTTTGCTTTGAGTTTTGTGATTTGTTTCTTGTTCCTGGAGCAATGTATTGTCGCCCCCTTGTGTCTAAAATATGTTATTGCGATTAAAATATAGAATTCTTTATATATTTTTACCTTTATTTTTATTTTTTATTTAACCTTTATTTAACTAGGCAAGTCAGTTAAGAACAAATTCTTATTTACAATGAAGGCCTACCACAAGGCAAAATACTTCCTGCAGGGACGGGGGCTGGGATAAATATATATATATATATATATATATATATATATATATAACATAAATATAGGGCAAAACACACATCACAACAAGAGAGACAACATAACACTACATAAAGAGAGACCTCAGACAACAACATAGCAAGGTAGCAACACATGGCAACACAGCATGGTAGCAACACAACATAACAACAACATGGTAGAAAAACAACATGGTAGCAGCACAAAACATGGTACAAACATTATTGGGCACAGACAACAGCACAAAGGGCAAGAAGGTAGAGACAACAATACATCACACAAAGCAGCCACAGCTGTCAGTAAGAGTGTCCATGATTGAGTCTTTGAATGAAGAGATTGAGATAAAACTGTCCAGTTTGAGTGTTTATTGCAGCTCGTTACAGTTGCTAGCTGCAGCGAACTGAAAAGATGAGCGACCCAGGGATGTGTGTGCTTTGGGGACCTTTAATAGAATGTGACTGGCAGAACGGGTGTTGTATGTGGAGGATGAGGGCTGCAGTAGATATCTCAGATTGGGGGGGAGTGAGGCCTAAGAGGGTTTTTATAAGCATCAACCAGTGTGTCTTGCGACGGGTATAGAGATGACCAGTTTACAGAGGAGTATAGAGTGCAGTGATGTGTCCTATAAGGAGCATTGGTGGCAAATCTGATGGCCGAATGTTATAGAACATCCAACCGCTCGAGAGCACCCTTACCTGCTGATCTATAAATTATGTCTCTGTAATCTAGCATGGGTAGGATGGTCATCTGAATCAGGGTTAGTTTGGCAGCTGGGGTGAAAGAGGAGCGATTACAATAGAGGAGACCAAGTCTACATTTAACTTTAGCCTGCAACTATGATATGTGCTGAGATAAGGACAATGTACTGTCTAGCCATATTCACAAGTACTTGTATGAGGTGACTACCTCAAGCTCTAAACCCTCAGAGGTAGTAATCACACCTGTGGGGAGATGGGCATACTTCTTACCAAAACACATGTTTTGGAGGTGTTCAGAATAAAGTTAAGGGTAGAGAAAGCTTGTTGGACACTAAGAAGGCTTTGTTGTAGAGCATTTAACACAAATCCCGGGGAGGCAAATTAGTTAAGAACAAATTCTTAGTGAACAGGGACAAAGAGAAATGCTCTTTGATAAGCAACAAATCCTTATCCCTTGTGGCTACAGGATTTCAGATTTTTATTAAGGAAATACATGTATATGTGCCACAAATCAACATACCGGATTCATTTAGAATAGGGAGAACTGTGCAGCTTAAAGAGAACAGAGTCTCAACGTCACCAGTGAAGAGGCGACTCCGGGATGCTGGCCTTCTAGGCAGAGTTGCGAAGAAAAAAACATATCTCAGACTGGCCAATAAAAATAAAAGATTAAGATGGGCAAAAGAATACAGACACTTTACAGAGGAACTCCGCCTTGAAGGCCAGTATCCTGGAGTCTCTTTTTCACTGTTGGCGTTGAGACTGGTGTTTTGAGGAGACCATTTAATGAAGCTGCCAGTTGAGGACTTGTGAGGCGTCTGTTTCTCAAACTAGACACTAATGTACTTGTCCTCTTGCTCAGTTGTGCACCGGGGCCTCCCACTCTTCTTTCCATTCTGGTTAGAGCCAGTTTGCGCTGTTCTGTGAAGGGAGTAGTACACAGCGTTGTACGAGATCTTCAGTTTCTTGGCAATTTCTCGCATGGAATAGCCTTCATTTCTCAGAACAAGAATAGACTGATGAGTTTCAGAAGAAAGTTCTTTGTTTCTGGCCCACAAATGTTGATGCTCCAGATACTCAACTAGTCTAAACAGGGACAGATTTATTGCTTCTTTAATCAGGACAACAGTTTTCAACTGTGCTAATATAATTTCAAAAGGGTTTTCTAATGATCAATTAGCCTTTTAAAATTATAAACTTGGATTAGCTAACACAACGTACCATGGGAACACAGGAGTGATGGTTGCTGATAATGGGCCTCTGTACGCCTATGTAGATATTCCATTAAAAAAATTAGCCGTTTCCAGCTACAATAGTCATTTACAACATTAACAATGTCTACACTGTATTTCTGATCAATTTGATGTTATTTTAATTAGAAATTTTTTACATTTTCTTTCAAAAACAAGGACATTTCTAAGTGACCCCAAACTTTTGAACGGTAGTGTATATAGCAACATTACAGAACAGATGTTGGCTATAGATGACCATAACACATGTATAGGCTAGAAAAAGTGAGGAATGCAGCATTTTGGAGAAATAGCTTCCTATGGACTGAACAGGAATTTATCAGATTATATGAGCTGAATATAGATTTACACCAATTGTATAGCGTACCAAAGCTAGGTTTAAAGGACAATTCCACCCAAAAACTGTATTTTGGTATTTGTTTCATTAGTCTATTGTTGACATAGTCTTAAAATGTTTAGCTTGCCAGCAATCAAGTTGAGATATTAAACTTTCAAAATACAGAAATCATACCTGTTTGATGCATTTTGCATCATATGAAGCAAAACACAGCATCATATGATGCAAAAAGTATCATGCAGGGATGATCTCTGTATTTTCAAAGTTACATATCTTTAAAACTTGATTGCTGACAAGCAAAATATTTTGTGACTATGTCAACAATGGACTAATGAAATAAATACCAAAATATCGTTTTTGGGTGGAGTTTTCCTTTAAGGGACCATAAGGACTGCAAACATTGAGGGTCAGGCTTCAGGTCTGGCAACACGCCTGGAGACTAGCGTCTGTTTAACACAAAATGTCAACATGCCTTCCTGTCTATCTCTGCGGGGTAGAAAACCACGTCATCACAGTTTACAGCTGAGTTTACTTGCGAGTACACACACACACACACACACACACACACACACACACACACACACACACACACACACACACACACACACACACACACACACACACACACACACACACACACACACACACACACACACACACACACACACACACTGCTGGTCATAACCGCAGCTTACAGTGGTAATGGGGCATCTCAGTCTCTCTGCGGCCTTCATGGGAAGGTCAGCCTCTTTCTAAAAAACTTTCAATCAAGGCCCACAGTCTTTTTATGGAATTTATCTAACACTTGCCTTATTTTAGCAGTTTTATTTGGGCCTGACTTACCCAGAGTGTAAGTTCAAGTCTTGAAGTCATTCAACTTCAGTATAAATTGACCTCTCTCAGCAACTTGGTGCATCTATTTTCAATAGTCATAAGCGGCCTCCATACTATTCAACTATTCGGAGTTGTCACATCAGTGCAAATAAAGGAAAGGACTCTGGTAGAGGAAAGTATTGAGATGGTCGATGGATGCCTAGAGTCAGCAGAGGCTGGTGGGAGGAGCTATAGGAGGCTCTTTGTAATGGCTGGAATAGAAGAAATGGAACGGTAGCAAAGACATCAAACACATAGAAACCATGTTTGACTCTGTTCCATTCATTCTATTCCAGTTATTACAATGAGGTTGTCCTCCTATAGCTCCTCCCACCAGCCTCATAACACATCAGCTTTCTCTGTAGGGGTCTTAGGTGGAAATTTGAATTTGTATTTACTAAGGATCCCCATTAGAGATCCTGGGGTCCAGCAACATTAAGGCAGTTATATACAATATAAAATATTACATGACATTACATTTCATAACACATTTCACAACACATTAAGTGTGTTTCCTAAGGCCACTACTCTACTACCACATATCTACAACATAAAATGAATGTGTATGTGTGTAGAGTGCGTGTCTTGTCATGTGTATACAGTGGGGGAAAAAAGTATTTGATCCCCTGCTGATTGTGTACGTTTGCCCACTTACAAAGAAATGATCAGTCTATAAAAATGTTATAAAATTATTTGCATTTTAATGAGGGAAATAAGTATTTGACCCCTCTGCAAAACATGACTTAGTACTTGGAGGCAAAACCCTTGTTGGCAATCACAGAGGTCAGACGTTTCTTGTAGTTGGCCACCAGGTTTGCACACATCTCAGGAGGGATTTTGTCCCACTCCTCTTTGCAGATCTTCTCCAAGTCATTAAGGTTTCGAGGCTGACGTTTGGCAACTCGAACCTTCAGCTCCCGCCACAGATTTTCTGTGGGATTAAGGTCTGGAGACTGGCTAGGCCACTCCAGAACCTTAATGTGCTTCTTCTTGAGCCACTCCTTTGTTGCCTTGGCCGTGTGTTTTGGGTCATTGTCATGCTGGAATACCCATCCACAACCCATTTTCAATGCCCTGGCTGAGGGAAGGATGTTCTCACCCAAGATTTGACGGTACATGGCCCCATCCATAATCCCTTTGATGCGGTGAAGTTGTCCTGTCCCCTTAGCAGAAAAACACCCCCAAAGCATAATGTTTCCACCTCCATGTTTGACGGTGGAGATGGTGTTCTTGGGGTCATAGGCAGCATTCCTCCTCCTCGAAACACAGCGAGTTGAGTTGATGCCAAAGAGCTCCATTTTGGTCTCATCTGACCACAACACTTTCACCCAGTTGTCCTCTGAATCATTCAGATGTTCATTAGCAAACTTCAGACGGGCATGTATATGTATTCTTGAGCAGGGGGACCTTGCGGGCGCTGCAGGATTTCAGTCCTTCACGGCGTAGTGTGT
The DNA here is from genome assembly GCF_901001165.1 of Salmo trutta. Classification (NCBI taxonomy): domain Eukaryota; kingdom Metazoa; phylum Chordata; class Actinopteri; order Salmoniformes; family Salmonidae; genus Salmo; species Salmo trutta. The sequence goes on along the minus strand of NC_042970.1, from coordinate 20,925,844 downwards.
TACCAATTGTTTTCTTAGTGACTATGGTCCCAGCTGCCTTGAGATCATTGACAAGATCCTCCCGTGTAGTTCTGGGCTGATTCCTCACTGTTCTCATGATCATTGCAACCCCACAAGGTGAGATCTTGCATGGAGCGCCAGGCCGAGGGATATTGACAGTTAGTTTGTGTTTCTTCCATTTGCGAATAATCGCACCAAATGTTGTCACCTTCTCACCAAGCTGCTTGGCGATGGTCTTGTAGCCCATTCCAGCCTTGTGTAGGTCTACAATCTTGTCCCTGACATCCTTGGAAAGCTCTATGGTCTTGGCCATGGTGGAGAGTTTGGAATCTGATTGATTGATTGCTTCTGTGGACAGGTGTCTTTTTTTACAGGTAACAAGCTGCGGTTAGGAGCACACCCTTTAAGAGTGTGCTCCTAATCTCAGCTCGCTACCTGTATAAAAGACACCTGGGAGCCAGAAATCTTTCTGATTGAGAGGGGGTCAAATACTTATTTCCCTCATTAGAATGCAAATCAATTTATAACATTTTTTACATGCGTTTTTCTGGATATTTTTGTTGTTATTCTGTCTCTCACTCTTCAAATAAACCTACCATTAAAATTATAGACTGATCCTTTCTTTATCAGTGGGCAAACGTACAAAATCAGCAGGGGATCAAATACCTTTCCCCCCACTGTATGTAGGCGTGTGTCTGTGCCTGTGTGTGTCTCTTCACAGTCCCCGCTGTTCCATAAGGTGTATTTTGATCCGATTTTTAAATCTGATTCTACTGCTTGTGTCAGTTACCTGATGTGGAATAGAGGTCCATGTACTGTATTCATGGCTCTGTGTGGTACTGTGTGCCTCCCATAGTCTGTTCTTGACTTGAAGATTGTGAAGAGACCTCTGGTGGCATGTCTTGTGGGGTATGCATGGCTGTCCGAGCTGTCTGCTAATAGTTTAAACAGACACCTCGGTGCATTCATCATGTCAACTCTTCTTACAAAACAAGTAGTGATGAAGTCAATCTCTCCTCTATTTTGAGCCATAAGAGATTTACATGCATATTATGGGTTGTGGATGGGTATTCCAGCATGACAATGACCCAAAACACACGGCCAAGGGCCAGCCGTGCTGCCCTGTTCTGAGCCAGTTGTAATTTTCCAAGGTCCCTCTTTGTGGCACCTGACCACATGACTGAACAGTAGTCCAGGTGCAACAGAACCATGTTGATAGTGTTGTTAAAAAGACAGAGCAACGCTTTATTATGGACAGACTTCTCCCCATCTTAACTACTGTTGTATCAACATGTTTTGACCATAAAAGTTTACAATCCAGGGTTACTCCAAGCAGTTTAGTTACCTCAACTTGCTCACGTTCCACATTATTTATTACACGATTTAGTGGAGGTTTAGGGTTTAGTGAATGACTTGTCCCAAATACAATGATTTTAGTTTTTTTGTTATACACTGCTCAAAAAAATAAAGGGAACACTTAAACAACACCATGTAACTCCAAGTCAATCACACTTCTGTGAAATCAAACTGTCCACTTAGGAAGCAACACTGATTGACAATACATTTCACATGCTGTTGTGCAAATGGAATAGACAACAGGTGGAAATTATAGGCAATTAGCAAGACACCCCCAATAAAGGAGTGGTTCTGCAGGTGGGGACCACAGTCCACTTCTCAGTTCCTATGCTTCCTGGTTGATGTTTTGGTCACTTTTGAATGCTGGCGGTGCTTTCACTCTAGTGGTAGCATGAGACGGAGTCTACAACCAACACAAGTGGCTCAGGTAGTGCAGCTCATCCAGGATGGCACATCAATGCGAGCTGTGGCAAGAAGGTTTGCTGTGTCTGTCAGCGTAGTGTCCAGAGCATGGAGGCGCTACCAGGAGACAGGCCAGTACATCAGGAGATGTGGAGGAGGCCGTAGGAGGGCAACAACCCAGCAGCAGGACCGCTACCTCCACCTTTGTGCAAGGAGGAGCAGGAGGAGCACTGCCAGAGCCCTGCAAAATGACCTCCAGCAGGCCACAAATGTGCATGTGTCTGCTCAAACGGTCAGAAACAGACTCCATGAGGGTGGTATGAGGGCCCGACGTCCACAGGTGGGGGTTGTGCTTACAGCCCAACACCGTGCAGGACGTTTGGCATTTGCCAGAGAACACCAAGATTGGCAAATTCGCCACTGGCGCCCTGTGCTCTTCACAGATGAAAGCAGGTTCACACTGAGCACGTGACAGACGGGACAGAGTCTGGAGACGCCGTGGAGAACGTTCTGCTGCCTGCAACATCCTCCAGCATGACCGGTTTGGCGGTGGGTCAGTCATGGTGTGGGGTGGCATTTCTTTGGGGGGCCGCACAGCCCTCCATGTGCTCGCCAGAGGTAGCCTGACTACCATTAGGTACCGAGATGAGATCCTCAGACCCCTTTTGAGACCATATGCTGGTGCGGTTGGCCCTGGGTTCCTCTTAATGCAAGACAATGCTAGACCTCATGTGGCTGGAGTGTGTCAGCAGTTCCTGCAAGAGGAAGGCATTGATGCTATGGACTGGCCCGCCCATTCCCCAGACCTGAATCCAATTGAGCACATCTGGGACATCATGTCTCGCTCCATCCACCAACGCCACGTTGCACCACAGACTGTCCAGGAGTTGGCGGATGCTTTAGTCCAGGTCTGGGAGGAGATCCCTCAGGAGACCATCCGCCACCTCATCAGGAGCATGCCCAGGCATTGTAGGGAGGTCATACAGGCACATGGAGGCCACACACACTTCTGAGCCTCATTTTGACTTGTTTTAAGGACATTACATCAAAGTTGGATCAGCCTGTAGTGTGGTTTTCCACTTTAATTTTGAGTGTGACTCCAAATCCAGACCTTCATGGGTTGATAAATTGGATTTCCATTGATTATTTTTGTGTGATTTTGTTGTCAGCACATTCAACTATGTAAAGAAAAAAGTATTTAATAAGATTATTTCTTTCATTCAGATCTAGGATGTGTTGTTTAAGTGTTCCCTTTATTTTTTTGAGCAGTATATTTAAGACTAATTTATTCCTTTCCAGCCATTCTGAAACTAACTGCAGCTCTTTGTTAAGTGTTGCAGTGATTTCACTCGCTGTATTAGCTGGCGTGTATAATGTTGAGTCATCCGAATACATAGACACACTGGCTTTACTGAAAGCAAGTGGCATGTCATTAGTAAAGATTGAAAAAATTAAGGGGCCTAGACAGCTGCCCAGGGGAATTCCTGATTCCACCTGGATTATGTTGGAAAGGCTTCCATTAAAGAACACCCTCTGTGTTCTGTTAGACAGGTAACTAGTTTTCCAGAATATAGCAGGTGGTGTAAAGCCATAACACATAAATTTTTCCAGCAGCAGACTATGATCGATAATGTCAAAAGTTATCATCCGTTTCTCTCAGCCAATCATCAGACATTTGTGTAAGTGCCGTGCTTGTTGAATGTCCTTCCCTATAAGCATGCTGAAAGTCTATTGGCAATTTGTATCTGGTCAAACACAATGTTTTCCTAAATTTTAAGGGTTGGTAAGGGTTGGTAACAGGCTTATTGGTCAGCTATTTGAGCTAGTTAAGGGGGCTTTACTTTCTAGTAGGCTTAGATTGAAGTTATGACAAATAGGGGTGGCAAAATTGTTTGCTATTATACTCAGTAATTTTCCATTCAAGGTGTCAGACCGCGATGGCTTGTCATTGTTGATAGACAACAAAAAACTAACCTCTTCCACACTCACTTTACGGATTTCAAAATTACAATGCTTGTCTTTCATAATTTGATCAGTTATACTTGGATGTGTAGTGTTAGCGTTTGTTGCTGGCATGTCATGCCTAAATTTGCTAATCTTGCCAATGAAAAAATCATTCATTTCACGCCTGCTCCTGCTTTCCCTCTCTGGCACTCGAGGGCGCCAGGCTGCCCTTCATTACGCACACCTGTCACCATTATTACGCGCATCAGAGCTCGCTGGACTCACCTGGACTCCTTCACTTTGTTGATTGCCTTCACTATTTCTGTCTGTTCCTCTGTTGGTTCCCTGTGCCAGCATTAATGTCGTTATGTGTTCATGTCCAGATGCTGTCCTGTCCTGTTCTATGTCTGTTGCTAATTAAATGTTCACTCCCTGTCCTTGCTTCTTGTCTACCAGCGTCGATCCTTACAATTAAAGTAATTGGCAATTTCAATGGGTTTTGTAATGAATTAGCCATCTGATTCAATGAATGATGGAGTTGAGTTTGCCTTTTTGCCCAAAATTTCATTTAAGGTGCTCCAAAGCATTTTACTATCATTCTTAATATAATTTATCTTTGTTACATAATATAGTTTCTTCTTGTTTTTTTATTCAGTTTAGTCACGTGATTTCTCAATATGCAATACATTTGTCAATCAGTTGTGCAGCCAGACTTATTTGCCAGTCCTTTTGCCTCAACCATACAATTTTTCAATTCCTCATCAATCCATGGGGATTTAACAGTTTTTACAGTCATTTTCTTAATGGTGCATGCTTATTAGAAACTGTAATAAGCAATTTCATAAATGTGTGTCACGTCCTGACCATAGTAAGTTGTTATTTTCTATGGTAGAATAGGTCAGGGCGTGACAGGGGGGTTTTCTAGGTTAGTTTTTCTATGTTGTTATGTTCTAGTTTTGTATTTCTATGTTGGGTTGTTCTAGTTTTTGTATTTCTATGTTGGGCTTTGTTTCAGATGATCTCCAATTAGAGGCAGCTGGTCATCGTTGTCTCTAATTGGAGGTCATATTTAAGTTGGTGTTTGTTCCACCTGGGTTTGTGGGAGATTCATTTTGAGTAGTGTATGTTTCACCTCTGCGTCACGGTTGGTTGTTTTTTGTCATTAAGTTTATTTATGTATTGCATAGTTTTACAGTCTAAATAAAATGTGGAACAACACACACGGTGCACTTTGGTCCGCTCCTCTCTTCGACAACCGTGACAGAATCTCCCACCACCAAAGGACCAAGCAGTGTGATCAGGAGTGGACCTGGGAGGACATTTTGAACGGCAAGGGATCCTGGACGTGGGAGGAGATCCAGGCTGGATGGGATTGCCTCCCATGGGAACAGGTGGAGGCAGCGAGAGCAGAGCGGCAACCAGAAGAGGAACTAGCCCGGCAACAAGGCAAGCACAAGAGGCAGCTCCCAATTTTTTTGGGGAGGGGGCACACGGGGAGATTGGCAGAGTCAGGGTGGAGACCTGAGCCAACTCCCCGTGCTTACCATGGGGAGAATAGGACTGGTCAGGCACCGGGTTATGCGGTAATGCGCACGGTGTCTCCAGTGCGCAGCCACCGTGCTAGAGTTGGCATTCAGCCAGGAAGGATTGTGCCGGCTCAGTGTTCCTGGTCTCCGGTGCGTCTCTTCGGCCCAGGTTATCCTGCGCCAGCTCTATGCACGGTACCCCCAGTTCGCCAGCACAAACCAGTGCGACCTGTTCCAACGCCCCGCGCTTGCCGGGCTACGGGGGGTATCCAGCCAGGACGGGTTGCGCCAGTCATAAGCTCCAGACCTCCAGTGCGCCCCCAAGACCCAGTATATCCTGCGCCAGTTCTATGCAGTGTCGCCAGTGCGCCTGCACAGCCCAGTTCGTCCTGTGCCAGCGACCCGCCCTTGCGAGGCTGCAGAGGAGAAACTATGTTTTGAAAAACTAATTCTGAAGTCAAATGAAGTGTACGTACCATGCGTGTCATCAGTTGGCTTGGAAACATCGTTATTTAGATCGCTGTGGGAGCAGCCCATCTGATTGACAGAACCTCATCTGGGTAGTCACCAGTCAGATAGGAAGATTACTCAGCCATATCTGAGTGGAAGGCTGCTGATGAGCAGCATGGTAATTTGTGTTGCTGTTCCTCCCATTAGGACAAAGAGACAGCTAATTAAAGTGAGATGTGTGCAGTACGTCGCCCTGGCGATGGGAGAGGCCTATTTCTCTGATGGTGTTCTGGGCTCTGTCTACATCAGCTTTTTCTGCTTTTGCCTCACCAATCTCTGGATTTTTAATATGAGATGACAAAGATGACTTTACTCATCACTTAGCTCAGGGGTGCTCGTTTTGCACGCTCCTGCCCCAATCTCTGGAGCCTACCTCACACCTTGCCTAGTACTGGGCCATCTCTGGAGCCTGCCTCATACGTTGCCTAGTACTGGGCCATCTCTGGAGCCTGCCTCATACGTTGCCTAGTACTGGGCCATCTCTGGAGCCTGCCTCATACGTTGCCTAGTACTGGGCCATCTCTGGAGCCTGCCTCATACGTTGCCTAGTACTGGGCCATCTCTGGAGCCTGCCTCATACGTTGCCTAGTACTGGGCCATCTCTGGAGCCTGCCTCATACGTTGCCTAGTACTGGGCCATCTCTGGAGCCTGCCTCATACGTTGCCTAGTACTGGGCCATCTCTGGAGCCTGCCTCATACGTTGCCTAGTACTGGGCCATCTCTGGAGCCTGCCTCATACGTTGCCTAGTACTGGGCCATCTCTGGAGCCTGCCTTTCACCCTGTCTAGTACTGGGCCATCTCTGGAGCCTGTCTTACACCCTGTCTAGTACTTGGCTATCTCTGGAGCCTGCCTTTCACCCTGCCTGGTACTCACCCTACCGTGCGAGAGTGTTTGATTGCAGACAGCAGTAGAGGTGGGGTCCGCTTTTGGTATAAACAACCCATTAATTATTGAGGACAGCAAACATGACTGGCTGCTAATCTACATAGCCTTTAAAATGCCCAGTGGTTTAAAATTCAGGCCTTTCTCTCCCACTGTGGGGACATTCTGGGCTTCCCTAACCCTGCCCAGACACAACACTGCTATTTCTCTGGAATGGAGGCCACTCCAGAACTCTTCCAGGGCAATCTCTTTTGTGTGTGTGTGTGTATGTGTGTGAGTGAGTCTGTGCGTGCCTGCGTGTGTGTGTTTGTGTACTTGACTGTACGAGTATTTGGAGCAGGGTTGAGTATAGCCTAAACATGTTTGTGAATGGCTGTATGTACAGGAACTTTCCATTTACAGAACAACTTGACACATTCCGTAATGTACTCGCCTGTTTAAAAACTGATTACATGAGTATTTATATTGAAGACAATGGGGTTCCTTGTTAGACAAACCTACAGGCGCCACCCGCTTAGTATGTGTGGCAGATATTACAGAAAATGTGGTATTATATATGCAAATGGTAAGACGTCAAAGGGGTTTAGTTAATTAGCCAGAGATGTGTGCATGGCTTTCCCCACAGAGGCTTCTTTTACTCTGGAGTGCATGTCTCTGCAGGGGGCCCCACTTTGATCTGTAGATCCCACGGTCTGAAGGAACACTGCTCCTACCAGCAGCACTGACAGACAGATGGGAGTGAGGAGGATACAGGGTACAGGAAGGGTGTGTGTTTGTTCTGATGTACCCTCCTGTACTGATTAATGTGCAGCAGCTTTGTAACGAGAGGATACTGTGTTACGCCACGGATGAATAAAATGTGATCCTTCTTCAAGGTAATCTTCCTCTTCTCAGATTTCCAAAACCGACCTCTCACATTGTCATTTTAGGAACTGTTGATGATACTGATGTGGACACATGGCCGCCATGCTCCAGACTGCGCGAACACTTCCTCCTGTTGGCATGGTAGTCCAGACATGAGATGGAGGAGGGAACATTGGTGAGGACCTCCCTCTTTCTCTTCTTTTCTGTCTGTCTGTCTGTCTATCTCTGTCTGTCCCATTGTTTCCTTTCTCCCACATTGAAGATCATGTGTATATATGGAGAGGTGGGCACTCATTAATTAATTATTACAGTACTGTGGGGCATAGAGCCAATTGCTTGAAATAAATGGTTGTTCATAAACTATTTATGGTCATAATGGGAGATTGTGATGTGAGAGGACAAATAAATAAGGCGAGAATACATTAGACATGACAAGATGATGAGTGATATTCATCATCACTGGGGCCCTAATGACCCTTGGATGTTCGGCTAAATCATTGCCTTGCATTCAGATGGCATCCATGGAAAATGGGTGTACTACTAATATATTGCGTGCTCAACAGCTAAATGTGTCCATTAGCATAAGTCCCCCATACACACTGGTGAATATGTACCAAATGGTACCCTGGACGCTAGTCCAAGTGGCTGTGTGTTGTGTGTTCAGAATACTGTAGCACTTTCAGTAATGGCCACAGGCTGATATAGTGTGATTTATATGCAGGGCCATGAGTCAGACCAGTGGAGTATGGTGATGGGCCAATAGTGGGTTAAAGCCAAATGCCTGGAGATTACTATTGGCTATATGCATACTAGGAGTAGCCTATAAGCTATGTTGAGGGTTCTGCAACGCTGTACTCATCCCCAATGTCATTCAAGCCTCTGTGGCTGAGTCTCCACATTCAGAGCACCTCCATTCACATCCTCTGATGGCTCACTCTCTCCCTGAGTAGTCATGGTGATCAAGGGGTGTCTCAATGCTAGGGCGTGCTGATGGATAGACACCCGTATTCAGCCATGGATTTCTCTTTTTGAAGAGGAGTGGAGGGCTGGGGGAGGACTGGAAGAGGGGCTCAGCCTTGAACCAAAAAGAGAATAGAAAGAGGAGTGCTTTCAGAGATATAGAGGGGTCAGTCTCATTTGCACAAAGTCCTCCCGCTTCACAAACACAGCTGACACGGGATATTTTTATCAGTGAGCCACGCACTGTGCAAAATAACATATTCATTTGTAACTGGGACTGCGAGTCAAGGACAATAGCCCAGCAGGACACAACATAGATGTCTATTTGGAGTATTAGAGGAAAGATAATTCTTTTTTATTTGCTGGCCCAACAACCTCACCCAAAGGGGCTAACATGGCTCTCAGCTTGAAGCCCACTGAAGCACAAAATGTAAGGCAAAACAAGTTTCCCAAGGTTACTGCATCCAGCTAGGGCTCTCTGTGGAGTTCAAGGATGGACTCTTTTCAGCCTATAGCTGCACAGTTTTCTAATGTACTTAGAAACTTTGATGTACATAACATATTGTACACTTTTGTAATACAACTAAATCTCTCTATACTGATCCTCTACTCTAGATGAAAAGTCGTCCAAACACCCCTGAATCAATTTCCACGTATTAATAGTTAATTAGCTTGTTAATAAAACAGCATCATTATCCACAGTGTTAGAGTACATTTAAAAAAAATCTGAATCAGCCATCATGGTAGATGAAAGAAGAGCACCCATCAGGTCATTAAACCTGCAGGGTTAGACTGACTTTATGACATAACCTTCCACAGTGTGTCTGCTACTTATCTAATTAATCTATTGTCAATATAATGTCAGCCATTTTCAACCTAAACTAATAATTATCTTATAGATCTTCCCAGAAATCTGAGGCAATAGCAGTATCTAAAATTGATTTTTGCAATAACAAACCTCAATCTCTCACCTATCAGTCACCATAAAACCTAAACGAGGAACGTAGATGACAAACGGGTAGGAGGATGTCAGAGTGAGGATGAGATTAGGTGGTAATACAGTCAGACGTCAGTGCCACGATGACACAGCTGAAGCGTATGAAGAAATCATATCATAAAGTGGTGTCATGGGCTCATGTGTTGGCATGTCATCTCTGCTCAGGAAAAACATGTTTGTCTCGGGACTCATCCTAATCCAGCCTCTTATGTTCACTGGATCACTGGAATGTGGTTTATATTAGGAGCCTGACTTTGGTCAGAAATGCACTCAGAGATAAGATCATTTTAGAACAGTATGTGTTGTTATGAGTCGTGTCAAACTTTACTAAGTCAATCAGACAATAGCTTCAGACTGTTCTTGGGGACAGAGAATGTTCAGGAGGATTGTGACAAGGCTGACCATTTACCAACAATGTAAAACTCAGTATTTCCAGGTTCTTCTGTGCTGTAAGGAAGGTCATCACATAGAAGTATAATTTTATGTTTTCGAGGCAGCATGATATTATCTTTGCAGCAAGGGAATATGCTTGCCTGACAAACTGACAGATAGATGAAATATTGCAGGCGTTGCAATTGAATCGATTGTGAGTGGCTCAAAATTAATCTCCCTCTCTGATTTCCATGAGCAGTATAGAAATACAGAACTAGATAAGGGAGTTATTGATTGGATGGGTGAGAGGAGAGGAAGAGGGGGGAGTGTGAAAAGGAGGAGAGGGAGAGGAGGGTTTCCATCTGTAATCTGTGGTGCTGCGGATGCATCTAAATAACCTGCAGAAAATAATAAACAGAAGCATTAATCACCAGGGAGACCAGAAGACAGTGATGGATTCCTCCTCCAGCCCTGTCTCATCCCTTCCTGAGGAGAGATGGGAAGTGACACTGGCACTTATGAGAAATACCTGCTGCTACATCGAACACATACAAACAAATGCAGGTTAGTGTTTTTTGTCATGACTCTTGTTCTGGAGGCAGCTCTGCAGAGTGGTCACTAGCTGGCACAGCTACAAAGGAATAAAATTGGATTTTAAACTTAACCTTAACCCTAAACCACACTGCTAACACTAATGACAAACCAGAACCTTAAATGAAGATCAAAAGGCTATTTTCATGATTTGCTGTTTTTGTTTTCGTGAATTTTTACAATATAGCCAATTTGGACTTTGCAGTTAGTGATTGCTCAGTTCTCCACGACAAGACTCATGACAATAAATGTCAATCTGCTATACAAACAGGAAAATGAACGCATTGGCTACATTACGATGGAGATACTGTATTTAGGGATGTGTATGGGAAATTGTGCTCTGTTTTACTCTGACAGTGTGTTTGTGCTTATCTGTGGAAGTGTGTGCATGCGTGTGTGTGTGTGTGTGTATGCATTCATGTGTGTATGGTGTGTGGGCGTGGTGTTGGGTGGGTGTGCATACGTTTGTACTTGAATGCATATTCCTCTCTTCAGGTTGTTGGTGTCTGTTCCTCTAAACGGGCATGGCCATGCCAGCGAGCCTATTAGAGGTGCCAGGCTAATAAATCGTGTGTATGCCAAACTCTCCTCTCCTCTCCCGCCCTCCAGCATTAAGATTGATCCCCGGTTCCCTCCCCTTCCTTTCTCTCTCTCCTCTCCCTGGCCCTGCCTTTATGAGTCTGTGAATAGGTAAAGCGCAGAGGCTCCAACAGATGGCTAGATCTGCCCTGATTCACTCACGCACACCACAGCCACATGAATGAGAGTCGAGCGAGAGAAAGAGACAGGGAGAAAATTAGGTTGAAATTGACAAGTAGAAAGAGATATGAAGAAAAGAGAGAGAAAGAGGGGGAGACCGTGAGGACCATGAGCAGAAAGAGATGGAGAAACAGAGGGAGTTTGTTGAAGAATAAGCGAGCTAGAGCGTTTCAGGAGTGTGTGTGAGTCAATGTTAAAGAGTGCAGGATAATTATGTGATAGAGAGGGAAAGGGAGACAGAGACGCTGTGAAAAGGGGAGTGTAGAAAAAATGAATTGCAGATTGAGGGACCTTCTCTCCTTCTCCCTCCCTCTTTTATCTATCTCATCTGAAACCCCGCCTCCCTTCTTTCACTTGTGTGTGCATCTATAACAGCAGGCTTTCAACATCGGGCTATGTGGGGGTTAGACTCTCAGACTGCCAGCTGAGCGGACACTAGGGCACAGGACAGGAGTGTGTCCAGGACTGGTCAGAGCAGGTGTGTGTGTGTGAACCAACGGACGGAGCTTTGTGTGTATCCTACGTGTGTCGCCTCACTCGCTCCAACCAGGGACATCGCTACTGAGGAACACAGCTGGGAGGTATAGTACTGTAGCTTTGCTCTACTTTACACTTCACCGCTCTTCTCTGTTGGACTCGCCTCCATGAGATTTACTGTCACCATCATCATCATCTCCTCTGCTTATTGGAGGAGGATGGAATACTCACATGCAGGTGGCACTGAACTCCATCACAAAGTATCTGACTTTGCATTGGGCTGTTGTGGAATTTGAGTCAGGAGAGATTGACATGCATATTATTATTGTTAGATCTCTGTGTACATTTAATGGCCAGCCGTGCTGCCCTGTTCTGGGCCAATTGTAATTTTCCTAAGTCTCTCTTTGTGGCACCTGACCACACAACTGGACAGTAGTCCAGGTGCAACAAAAATAGGGCCTGATAGCGATGTTAAGAAAGCAGAACAACGCTTTATTATGAACAGACCTCTCCCCATCTTAGCTACTGTTGTATCAATATGTTTTGACCATGACAGTTTACAATCCAGGGTCTCCTCAACTTACTCAATTTCCACATTATTAATTACATGATTTAGTTGAGGTTTAGGGTTTAGTGAAATATTTGTCCCATATACAATGTTTTTAGTATTAGAAATATAAGGACTAACTTGTTTCTTGCCACCCATTCTGAAACTGACTGCAGCTCTTTGTTAAGTGTTGCAGTGATTTCACTTGCTGTGGTGCTGACGTGTATAGTGTTGATCCATCAGCATACATAGACACACTGGCTTTACTCAGAGCCAGCGGCAGGTCATTAGTAAAGATTGAAAAAAGTTATAAACCTAGACAGCTGCCCTGGGGAATGCCTGACTCTACCTGGATTATGTTGGAGAGGAATCCATTTAATAACACCCTCTGTGTTTTGTTAGACAGGTAACTCTCGATCCACAATATAGCATTGCATGTAAAGCCATAACACATACAGTCCCAGTCAAAAGTTTGGATACACCTACTCATTCAAGGGTTTTTTTTTATTTTCACCCTTTTCTACATTGTAGAATAATAGTGAAGACATCAAAACTATGAAATAACACATATGGAATCATGTAGAAACCAAAACAGTGTTAAACAAATCAAAATAGGTTTTATATTTGAGATTCTTAAAAGTAGCCACCCTTTGCCTTGATGACAGCTTTGCAAACTCTTGGCATTCTCCCAACCAGCTTTATGAGGTAGTCACCTGGAATGCCTTTCAATTAACAGGTGTGCCTTGTTAAAAGTTAATTTGTGGAATTTCTGTCCTTCTTAATGCGTTTGAGTTGTGTTGTGACAAGGTAGGGATGGTATACAGAAGATAGCCCTATTTGGTAAAAGACCAAGTCAATATTATGGCAAGAACAACTCAAATAAGCAAAGAGAAATGACAGTCCATCATTACTTTAAGACATGAAGGTCAGTCAATACGGAAAATGTCAAGAACTTTGAAAGCTTCTTCAAGTGCAGTCGCAAAAACTATCAAGCGCTATTATGAAACTGGCTCTCATGAGGACCGCCACAGGAAAAGGCCGCCACCCAGAGTTACCTCTGCTGTAGAGGATACATTCATTAGAGTTACCAGCCTCAGAAATTGCAGCCCAAATAAATGCTTCACAGAGTTCAAGTAACAGACACATCTCAACATCAACTGTTCAGAGGAGACTGCGTGAATCAGGCCTTCATGGTCGAATTGCTGCAAAGAAACCACAACTAAAGGACACCAATAAGAAGAAGAGACTTGCTTGGGCCAAGAAACACGAGCAATGGACATTAGACCAGTGGAAATCTGTCCTTTGGTCTGATGAGTCCAAATTTGAGATTTTGGGTTCCAACCACCATGTCTTTGTGAGACGCAGAGTAGTTGAACGGATTTATGGTTCCCACCGTGAAGCATGGAGGAGGAGGTGTGATGGTTTGGGGGTGCTTTGCTGGTGACACTGTAGGTGATTTATTTAGAATTCACACTTAACCAGCATGGCTACCACAGCATTCTGCAGCGATACGCCATCCCATCTGGTTTGCGCTTAGTGGGACTATCATTTGTTTTTCAACAGAACAATTACCCAAAACACCTCCAGGCAGTGTAAGGGCTATTTGACCAAGAAGGAGAGTGATGGAGTGCTGGATCAGATGACCTGTTCTCCACAATCACCCAACCTCAACCCAATTGAGATGGTTTGCGATGAGTTGGACTGCAGAGTAAAGGATAAGCAGCCAACAAGTGCTCAGCATATGTGGGAACTCTTTCAAGCTGGTTGAGAGAATGCCAAGAGTGTGCAAAGCTGTCATCAAGGCAAAGGGTGACTACTTTGAAGAATCTCAAATATAAAATATATTTTTATTTAACACTTTTTTTGATTACTACATGATTCCATATGTGTTATTTCATCGTTTTGATGTCTTCACTATTATTCTACAATGTAGAAAAGGGTAAAAATAAAGAAAAACCCTTGAATGAGAAGGTGTTTCCAAACTTTTGACTGGTACTGTACGTTTTTCCAACAGCAGATTATTATCGATAATGTCAAAGCTGCACTTAAGTCTAACAAAACAGCTCTCAAAATCTTTGTATTATAAATTTCTCTCAGCCAATCATCAGTCATTTGTGTAAGTGCCTTATACGTTGAATGCCCTTCCCTATAAGCATGCTGAAACTCTGTTCTTAATTTGTTTACAGTGAAATTGCATTGTATCTGGTCAAACACATTTTTTATCCAAAAGTTTACTAAGGGTTGGTAACAGGCTTATTGGTCGGCTGTTTGAGCCAGTAACAGGTGCTTTGCCATTCTTGGGTGGCGGAATGACTTTGCTTCCCTATAGGCCTGAGGGCACACGCTTTCCTGTACGCTTAGATTGAAGAGATGGCAAATAGGAGTGGCAATATCGTCCGCTATCATCCTCAGTAATTTTCCATCCAAGTTTTCAGATTCAGGTGGCTGGTCATTGTTAGACAACAATAATTGTTTCACCTCTTCCACACTCACTTTACAGAATTCAAAATGACAATGTTTGTCTTTCATAATTTGGTCAGTTATGCATGGATGTGTTGGTTCAGAAGTTGTTGTTGGCATGTCATGTTGTTGGCATGCCTAACTTTGCTAATCTTGCAAATGGAAAAAAATAATTCAAATCATTTTGTGATGCCATCTGATTCAATGAATGATGGAGCTGAGTTTTGCCTTTTGCCCAAAATGTAATTTAAAGTGCTCCAAAGCTTTTTACCATCATTCTTTAAATAATGTATCTTTGTTTCACAGTACGGTTTCTTCTTTTTGTTAAGTTTAGTAACATGATTTCTACATTTTCAGTACATTTGACAATCGGCTGAGCAGCCAGACTTATTTGCCATTCATTTTGCCTCATCCCTCTCAACTACACAATCTTTCAATTCCTCATCAATCAATGGGGATTTAACCGTTTTTACAGTCATTCTCTTAATAGTGCATGCTTATTGGTAACTGGAATAAGCAATTTCATAAATGTGTCAAGTGCAGTGTCTGGTTGCTCCTCATTACACATCACAGACCAGCAAATATTATTTACATCTTCAACATAGGAATCACTACAAAACCTATTGCATGACCTCTCATACTAAACTTAGCAAAAACAGAAACGTCCCTTTTTCAGGACCCTGTCTTTCAAAGATCATTCGTAAAAATCCAAATAACTTCACAGATCTTCATTGTAAAGGGTTTAAACACTGTTTCCCATACTTGTTCAATTAACCATAAACAATTAATGAACACGCACCTGTGGAACGGTTATTAAGACACTAACAGCTTACAGACGGTAGGCAATTAAGTTCACAGTTATGAAAACTTAGGACACTAAAGAGGCCTTTCTACTGACTCTGAAAAACACCAAAAGAAAGATGCCCAGGGTCTCTGCTTATCTGCGTGAACGTGCCTTAGGCATGCTGCAAGGAGGCATGAGGACTGCAGATGTGGCCAGGACAGTAAATTGCAATTTCCGTATGTGAGACGCCTAAGACAGTGCTACAGGGAGACAGGACGGACAGCTGACCGTCCTTGCAGTGGCAGACCATGTGTAACAACACCTGCACGGGATCGGTACATCCGAACATCACACCTGCGGGACAGGTACAGGATGGCAACAACTGCCCGTGTTACAAGTTACTCAGACTGTCCACAGTAGGCTGAGAGAGGCTGGACTGAGGGCTTGTAAGCCTGTTGTAAGACAGGTCCTCACCAGACATCACCGGCAACAACGTCGCCTATTGGCACAAACCCATCGTTTCTGGACCAGACAGGACTGGCAAAAAGTGCTCTTCACTGACGAGTCGCGGTTTTGTCATACCGGGGTGATGGTCGGATTTGCGTTTATCGTAGGAATGAGGAACTTAAGGAATGAGCGTTACACAGAGGCCTGTACTCTGGAGCGGGATCGATTTGGAGGTGGAGGGTCCATCATGGTCTGGGGCGGTGTGTCACAGCATCATCGAACTGAGCTTGTTGTCATTGCAGGCAAACTCAACTCTGTGCGTTACAGGGAAGACATCCTCCTCCCTCATGTGGTACCCTTCCTGCAGGCTCATTCTGACATGACCCTCCAGCAGGACAATGCCTCCAGCCATACTACTCGTTCTGTATGCGATTTCCTGCAAGACAGGAATGTCAGTGTTCTGCCATGGCCAGCGACGAGCCCAGATCTCAATCCCATTGAGCATGTCTGGGACCTGTTGGATCGGAGGGTGAGGGCTAGGGCCATTCCCCCCAGAAATGTCCGGGAACTTTCAGGTGCCTTGGTGGAGAGTGAGGTAACATCTCACAGCAAGAACTGGCAAATCTGGTGCAGTCCATGAGGAGGAGATGCACTGCAGCACTCAATGCAGCTGGTGGCCACACCAGATACTGACTGTTACTTTTTATTTTGACCCCCCCCTTTGTTCAGGGACATATTATTCCATTTCTGTTAGTCACATGTCTGTGCAACTTGTTCAGTTTATGTCTCAGTTGTTGAATTTTGTTATGTTCATACAAATATTTATACATGTTACATTAAATAAACGCAGTTGACAGTAAAGACGTTTCTTTTTTGCTGAATTTATATTAGGCCCAGCCTTTGGAACTTTGGTTTTCCTAGATATGGCTACTATATTATGATCACTACATCTGATGGATTTGGATACTGCTTTAGAGCAGATTTCTGCAGCATTAGTAAATATGTGATCAATACATGGTAGGTTGACTGATAACCTGAACCAGTTTGCAGGCCCTAGTTACAATTTGAAGCTTTTTCTTGAGTGGGCAGCTTGATAAAAGCCATTCAGTATTTAAGTCACCCAGAAAATATACTTCTCTGTTGATATCACATATATTATCGAGCATTTCACACATATAGCCCAAATACTGACAATTCGCATTCTATAGCAGCTTCCCACAAGAATGTGCTTTAGGTGAGGCAGGTAAAACTGTAGCCATATTACTTCAACAGCATTTGACATGATATCCTTGCTAAGCTTTACAGGAATATGACTCTGGACATATATGGCAACACCTCCACCATTGGTATTCCTCTCTCTTCTGAAGATGTTGAAACCATGTATTGCTAGCACTGTATCATCAAAGTTATTAATTATCTAAGTGAGTTTCAGAGATAATGAGTATATATGAATGTTATCTGTTACTAGAAAGTTATCGATTTCATGAACCTTGTTTCTTAGACTACATATGTTAATGTGGTCTATTTTTAGAACTTTTCTGGTGTGCTTTACTGGGAGGCTTATGAGAGGTAGACATGACAGTGATATTTATGTTTAAGCTGATGTGCATGGTGAGCTTCACACAGTGGCCATCCTACTACGGCAAACCGCCTCAGTGCTAACAGCATTACTCAGGTTCATAGGTGCATGATTAATGCAAACAACAGCTGTTGGATTGACAGACACATTCAGAGGAGTTAGAGGGACATAAATTAGGTTACTTACATTATGACTGCCAACGCCCCTGGGACAATGTACATTTGCAGCAGCACTACGACAACTCAGCAACACGATGGTAGGGATTATCTGAGCAGGGCTTGGATCACTGATAAATCATTGTCTCACCGCCGCCCATTAGGCATGAAGCTTTATAATAAGCGTTATTACAGTAAGTCACTGTATCATGTTAGTGGGCGACTTGAGATGCCAATGCTATGCCTATTAGCACAGGAGTTTGGTTCTTTTATAAATGGGGCACTGAATTTACAGATTATTCCTAAAGTTTACAATTTCCCCCTAGGTTTATCAAAAAAGGAGTTTAAGAGTTTCATCCATCTTGTAGAGCATTGTTCTGCTCACTGACTCCACTCATGTGTTCTTGATGTGGTTTCTGTTCTTTTGGGTTACAGTATCGGTTTGGTCCTCTCTCTGATATTTCACATTCCTTTGGTTTTGCTGTTGGTCTTCGCATTGTCATAATATATGAGAAAATACTGTATTATTTAATCTTGTGTTTATATCAGATGTATACAGTATAACGCTATTGTTAAAGAACATGGAAAGATGTTCTTTGTTGAATGTACATGCACAACAATTGTTCTTTCAAAAATAGATACCCTACAGATAAGAAACAGCTCTCTTGTCATGTCCCAGGCAGTAGGCTAGACTAGTTTAGATGTTCACATCAGCGTTTTGTCTGTGTCTTTATGGGTCAAAAGGATCAGGCGGTAGTGAGTGCTATCTGAGTGCTGAGATAGAGAGTAGAACTGAGGCTGAAATATGAATGACTGAGACTGGTTTGGCTGGATGGCTAGCTGCTGCTACTGACTGGAGGGATGGAGGGCTGTTTGTTAGAGGTGGCAGAGATCTGTAGTTAAGACATTCATTATTTACTGAGCATTCTGCTGCTGGAGGCTGGGGCCTGCCCCCAGCTCAACTGGCCTCTTTTCTCTGCTAGACGGTGGACTGGAGGAGGCTGCTACTGTTTAGTCAACCTGTCAGCGAGCCCCTAGGCATTACGCTGGTTCACGCACACGCACACACACACACACGCACACGCACACGCACACGCACACACATTATACCTTGTATGCTCTCTCTGTCTTTGTCCTCACACACACTATCAGCTCTAGGCTTAACCTTGAGACCTGTTGAGAGGCTGTCTGCTGTGGCTCAGTGGGAATACATAAAAGGGTTGCATGTGTAGTCTAAGTTTAAGAGGGAATGTGCTTACATGTGCTTGGAGAAAGTTTGGTTTGAAGCTATGCAAACAGTAGAATGTTATGTACTGTAGATACTGCATGTAGAGACTGTAGTATTGACAGTTGTTGACTTGAGTACAGGATACGTCTGGTGTCTCCCAGATAGGGGGAAGACATATTGGCAGGCCATTACACACTAACCACAGAGCCAGCCCACAGGAGTGACAGGAGGCAGATATCAGTGACAACACTCAAGGTGACATGTCTGTCTGTCTCCTGCTTCTAGTGTGGCTGCTCACTTTACTTCCACTCTTCATTAGACTGTTTGGGCCAATTATAGACAGAGCTGGAGGTTGAAAGAGGAGACAAAATGATGCTGAAAGACTGAGATGTAAAGAGCATGATTAACATTGGAGGATGATTTGGAGGATGGTGACTGTCTCAATTCGTTTTAGCAATGTGTGAAGTCTGTAAACTAGCCCTGTATCTCGTGCTCCTGTTCCTCTCTGAGTTCCCTGTTCATCAGTATGTATGAGCTATTGCTAGGCCCTGTAATGATAAGATATCTGGAGATCACTGTTTTAATCTCAGCCTGCAGCTCTACTCTTTAATGATAGTGGCTGAGAGGGCCTCTTTAATTAGGGTTTTGAAGTGTCACCTTTCTGATGAACTGATGTCCAGAGACTATATGTGTGTTTCTATATGTGTGCATGTTTGTATATGTGTGAATGTGTGCTGTTTGTGTGGAGGCTTGTGCAATGTGATTCCAATCTGCTATCTATGTGAGCAATGCTGCAGTGTATGTGTCCTGCAGAGAAATGTAATTACAGCCAACCAGTCAGCCCCAGAGTGGAGACTTAAGAGTCCTGCATCACTGGAGATAAATGAACACTGGGCTCTTACACTGGACATATCGAACACCAATGTTGTCAGTAAGATTCAACCTTCGATTTCAAATATATCACTGCTTTTGTGTCATCCTCTGATCAGTTTTGTCTGTCATGGTGTTGAATTACTTTTGAAATAAACTTTGTAGTTTCTCTCATATTTTCAAGAGCAGAAATCTTGAAGTACTCATACCCTTCAGTCTGAGATGCTTTGGTTGAGGTCACAAGCATCCTTATCATTATAACAATTATTATCATGACCATCGTCATCTTACCCTCTGCATCCCTGCCATTCCCTTTTCAACAAAAATTGTTTTCTGCATCCTGACCATCCCCTTCTGAGGCATTTCCCATGTTCCCCATTAGGACATCAGCAGCAAACAAACACACCCTCCCTCCCTCCTTCCTTCTCTCCTCGCTCCTTCTCTCCTCCCTCCTGGACAACAGGGAGGGACAACAATGGAAGACAGGTCTCAGATAACAGTGGTGCTAAGTTGCCCATCGATGCTCTGATTAAATGACTACAGTAGTGGTGCAGTGGTGGAATGGGAACAAACATTAAAGGCGCCATGGTGAGCAACAGGGAGAAGAGAAGGAAGGCAATCATATGAGGACAGTGATTGATGTTTCTGACAGAGGCAATGAGTTCCTCATGTTCTCTCATCTTTTAAAATTACTTCAACTTTTCTTTTGCTGCTTGAAGATACTGTAACATACCATGTGAAGGTTTTCATAATTGACAGAGTCCTCATCTACAACTCCATGTTATTTTGACAGCAGAAAGAGAGGTAACTGATTAATGTGTTCTCGTAATGATTCTGTGGCTCATCATTTAGATAGACAGCTTTAGCTTCAACACTATCTATTTGGAAGCATTCTTGTAGGAGTAACAAGATTGCAACCCCTGGCTATGGATCTGTCTTGATTATTCTGACTCTCTTTTCTTCCGTTTCTGTGTTCATCTTCTCATCATTCAGTTCCATTTCTTCTAATTTCCCCCTCTTCTTTCCTGTCTTTTTCTTCCAGTGTTGAGGGTCCCTGCCCTAGCGCTAGCCTCTCCTCTCCTTCCCTGCTCCGTCCTTTCCACTCAACCCCTGGTCCCCAGAGATAGAACAGCCACTGTGGTGCCTAATAAGATTTATGGAATTACAGATCTCTGGAATTGGATTTTCTCACTCCAGTAAAGCATGGGGATTAGCGGTTTAGTGCTTGGTACATTAGGGCCTCAGTGACCTGTAACTGAACTGCTTTGGTCAAGGTGGGCAGATCAAGGGACAGAAAGATGAATCCCCACCACCCAGGATTTCTGGAAAACCAGGGAAATTGTTGAAAGTTCCCCGAATTTTGCAACCCTATTTACGCCTCAGCCCTCTTTGATCTGCTTAGTTAACACATAAGATACATAGATACAGTGCATTCGGAAAGTATTTAGACCCATTTTCCACATTTTGTTACATTACAGCTGCACAATTGGCCCAGCGTCGTTAGGGTTTGGCCGGGGTAGGCCGGCATTGTAATTAAGAATTTGTTCTTAACTGACTTGCCTAGATAAATAAAGGTTAAATAAAAACGTTTTTTACATTTTATTTAAAACATAAAAAACATTTTTTTAAATGTCCCTCATCAATCTACACACAATACCCCATAATGACTGGGAGACTAGTCAGGTTTGAGGGAAAGATGAACGGAGTAAAGTACAGAGAGATACTTCATGAAAACCTGCTCCAGAGCACTCAGGACCTTAGACTGGGGAAAATGTTCACCTTCCAATAGGACAACGACCCTAAGCACACAGCCAAGGGAACGCAGGAGCGGTTTTGGGACAAGTCTCTGAATGTCCTTGAGTGGCCCAGCCAGAGCCCGGACTTGAACCCGATCGAACATCTCTGGAGAGACCTGAAAATAGCAGTGCAGCGACACTCCCCATCCAACCTGACAGAGCTTGAGAGGATCTGCAGAGAAGAATTGGAGAAACTCCCCAAATACAGGTGTGCCAAGCTTGTAGCGTCAGACCCAAGAAGACTCAAGGCTGTAGTCGCTGCCAAATGTGCTTCAACAAAGTACTGAGTAAAAGATCTGAATACTTATGTAAATGTGATATTTATTTAGCAAAGATGTTTAAATAACAGTTTTTGCTTTGTCATTATGGGGTATTGTGTGTAGATTGTTGAGAATTATTACTTTTTAAATTCATTTTAGATTAAGGCTGTAACATTGCAAAAATTTTGGAAAAGTGAAGGGGTCTGAATACTTTTTGAATGCACTGTTTATACAAAAGCATGTGGACGCCCCTTCAAATTAGTGGATTTGGCTATTTCAGCCACACCCGTTGCTGACAGTTGTATAAAATCGAGCACACAACCATGCGATCTCCATAGACAAACATTGGCAGTTGAATGGCCTCACTGAAGATCTCAGTGACTGTAACGGCTGTCGTTGAAGAGAGTAGACCAAGGCGCAGCGTGGTTAGTGCTCATCATGAATTTAGAAGAAACCGACAGCCAAACAGTTCTGTCAGGTGCAAAACACTAAACCGAAATTAACTACCCACAAACCCCAAAGGAAAACAGGCTGCCTAAGTATGACTCCCAATCAGCGACAACGATGTACAGCTGTCCCTGATTGAGAGCCATACCAGGCCAAAACAAAGAAATACTAAGCATAGAAAAAAGGACATAGAATGCCCACCCAAATCACACCCTGACCAAACCTAAATAGAGACATAAAAAAGGCTCTCTCAGGTCAGGGCGTGACAGTGACATTCAAAGTGGCACCATCATAGGATGCCATCTTTCCAACAAGTCAGTTCATCAAATTTCTGCACTGCTACAGCTGCCCCGCTGTCAACTGTAAGTGTTGTTATTGTGAAGTGGAAACGTCTAGGAGCAACAACGGCTCAGCCACGAAGTGGTAAGCCACACAAGCTCACAGAACGGGGCTGAAGTGCTGAAGTGTGTTGCACGTAGAAATCGCCTGTCCTCGGTTGCAACACTCACTACCGAGTTCCAAACTGCCTCTGGAAGCAATGTCAGCACAATACCTGTTCGTCGGGAGCTTTATGAATTGGGTTTTCATGGCCGAGCAGCCGCACACAAGCTTAAGAGTAGTGTAAAGCTCGCCGCCATTGGACTCTGGAGCAGTTGAAACACGTTCTTTTATGGCAGTCCGACGGACTAATCTGGGTTTGGCGGATGCCAGGAGAATGCTACCTGCCCCAATACATAGTGCCAAGTGTAAACTTTGATTGTGGAGGAATAATGGTCTGGGGCTGTTTTTCATGGCTCGGGATAGGCCCCTTAGTTCCAGTGAAGGGAAATCTTAACGCTACAGTATACAATGACATTCTAGATGATTCTGTGCCTCCAACTTTGTGGCAAAAGTTTGGGGAAGGCTCTTTCCTGTTTCAGCATGACAAAGCCCTGTGCACAAAGCGAGGTCCATGCAGAAATGGTTTGACGAGATCAGTGTGGAAGAACTTGACTGGCCTGCACAGAGCTCTGGCCTCAACCCCATTGAACACCTTTGGGATGAATTGGAACGCCGATTGTGAGCCAGGCTTAATCTCCCAACATCAGTACCCAACCTCTATAAAGCTCTTGTGGCTGAATGGAAGCAAGTCCCCGCAGCACTTTTCCAACATCTAGTGGAAAGCCTTCCCAGAAGTGGAGGCTGTTATCGTAGCAAAGGGGGGACCAACTCCATATTAATGCCCATGACTTTGGAATGAGATGCTCGATGAGCAGCTGTCCACATACTTTTGTGGATATAGTGTACCTCTGTCTTTGAGGCCACAGCATACAGTCCATGAGCCAGACCCACAAATTTGGTCCGTCGGGCTCACTTTGGGTGATGATGATATTGCAGCCATGGCAGAAAGAGTGAAAAGACAGAGAAAGCTGCCATGGCAGTGCAGCAATCACACATGCTTCAACTCTAGGGACAAAGACCTTCAAGAAAATCACTATGAGAAATTGTCACCTCAAGAGAGCCCGACCATCCCCCCTGGCTCATGGATTAATAGGGTGGCATACAGAATCTTGAGAGCGTTCTGTCCTTTTGTCCCTCAGACAGACAGACACAGGTGCTCTGCCTGTCCTCCCTTTGATGCCCCAGTGTGGCTGGCAGACCTGGCAGGGACCGAGAGCAGCTGAGGTTGGGTCACGGGCATGCCCTGGCATTGAACTCCATGGGTGTTCTACAGTAGGTGGTATTCTTAGAATATCAAACTCCCCCTAACACACACACAGGAACTCACATACACTCCCAAAATGCTACCCTTGCTCAGTGGCTCAATAGCGTAAAGCGTTATCTACTTTAGGACAACAGTATTATTTTCCTAAGAACAGAGAATGACATGTTTGTTGAGTCATAATTACTGAGAGCTGTAGGTCAGAGTTCAGATTGGAGAGTTTGGTGCAGTGTTCAGTTTCCACTCTTATGGAGGTAGACGTTGTTTTGGCAGCATGGCTGAGTGGTTTTTCATTTATTTTATTTAACCTTTATTTAAGCAGGTAGGCTAGTTGAGATCAAGTTCTCATTTACAACTGCGGCCTGGCCAAGATAAAGCAAAGCAGTGCGACACAAACAACAACACAGAGTTGCACATGGAATTAACAAACATGCAGTCAATAATACAATAGAAAAAAGTCTATATACAGTGTGTGCAAATGAGGAAGGATAAGGGAGGTAAGGCAATAAATAGGCCATAGTGGCAAAATAATTCCAATATAGCATTAAACACTGGAGTGATAGATGTGCAGAAGATGAGTGTGCAAGTAGAGATACTGGTGTGCAAAGGAGCAAAATAAAATAAATAACAGTATGGGGATGAGGTAGTTGGATGGGCTATTTACAGATGGGCTATGTACAGGTGCAGTGATCTGTGAGCTGCTCTGACAACTGGTGCTTACAGTTAGTAAGGGAGATATGAGTCTCCAGCTTCAGTGATTTTAGAAGTTGGTTCCAGTCATTGGCAGCAGAGAACTGGAAGGAAAGGCAGCCAAAGGAGGAGTTGGCTTTGGGGATGACCAGTGAAATTTACCTGCTGGAGCGGGTGCTACAGGTGGGTGCTGCTATGATGACCAGTGAGCTGAGATAAGGCAGGGCTTTACCTAGCAAAGACTTATAGATGACCTGGAGCCAGTGGGTTTGGCGATGAATATGAAGCGAGGGCCAGCCAACGAGAGCATACAGATCGCAGTGGTGGGTAGTATATGGGGCTTTGGTGACAAAACGGATGGCACTGTGATAGACTGCATCCAAATTGCTGAGTAGAGTGTTGGTGGCTTACCGATTCTTACCGAAGTCAAGAATCGGTAAGATAGTCAGTTTTCCCAGTGTATGTTTGGCAGCATGAGTGAAGGATGCTTTGTTGTGAAATAGGAAGCTGATTCTAGATTTAATTTTGGATTGGAGATGCTTAATGTGAGTCTGGAAGGAGAGATTACAGTCTAACCAGACACCTAGGTATTTGTAGTTGTCCACATATTCTAAGTCAGAACCATCCAGAGTAGTGATGCTGGACGGGCGGTCAGGTGTGTGCAGTGATCAGTTGAAGAGCATGCATTTAGTTTTACTTGCATTTAAGAGCAGTTGGAGGCCACGAAAGGAGAGTTGTATGGCATTGAAGCTCGTCTGGAGGTTAGTTAACACAGTGTCCAAAGTGGGGCCAGAAGTATACAGAATGGTGTCATCTGCGTAGAGGTGGATCAGAGAATCACCCGCAGCAAGAGCGACATCATTGATATATACAGAGAAAAGAGTCGGCCCGAGGATTGAACCCTGTGGCACCTCCATAGGGACTGCCAGAGGTCCGGACAACAGGCCCTCCAATTTGACACACTGAACTCTGTCTGAGAAGTAGTTGGTGAACCAGGCGAGGCAGTCATTTGAGAAACCAAGGCTGTTGAGTCTGCCGATAAGAATATGATGATTGACAGAGTCGAAAGCCTTGGCCAGGTCGATGAATACAGCTGCACAGTATTGTCTCTTATTGATGGTGGTTATGATATCGTTTAGGACCTTGAACGTGGCTGAGGTGCACCCATGACCAGCTCGGAAACCAGATTGCATAGCGGAGAAGGTACGATGGGATTCGAAATGGTCCGTGATCTGTTTGTTAACTTGGCTTTCGAAGACCGTAGAAAGGTAGGGTAGGATAGATATAGGTCTGTAGCAGTTTGGGTCTAGAGTGTCTCCCCCTTTGAAGAGGGGGATGACCACGGCAGCTTTTCAATCTTTAGGGATCTCAAACGCTACAAAAGAGAGGTTGAACAGGCTAGTAATAGGGGTTGCAACAATTTTGGGGGATAATTTTAGAAAGAGATTGTCTAGTCCAGCTGATTTGTAAGGGTCCAGATTTTGCAGCTCTTTTAGAACATCAGTTATCTGGATTTGGGTGAAGGAGAAATGGGGGAGGCTTGGGCAAGTTGCTGTGGAGGGTGCAGAGCTGTTGACCGGGGTAGGGGTAGCCAGGTGGAAAGCATGGCCAGCTGTAGAAAAATTATTATCGTGGATTTATCGGTGGTGACAGTGTTTCCTAGCCTCAGAGTATTCGGCAGCTGGGAGGAGGTGCTCTTATTCTCCATGGACTTTACAGTGTCCCAAAAATGTTTGGAGTTTGTGCTACAGGATGCACATTTCTGTTTCAAAAAGCTAGCCTTTGCTTTCCTAACTGCCTGTGTATATTGGTTCCTAACTTCCCTGAAAAGTTGCATATCGTGGGGCTATTCAATGCTAATGCAGTACGCCACAGGATGTTTCTGTGTTGGTCAAGGGCAGTCAGGTCTGGAGTGAACCAAGGGCTATATCTGTTCCTGGTTCTACATTTTTTGAATGGGGAATGCTTATTTAAGATGGTGAGGAAAGCACTTTTCAAGAATAACCAGGCATCCTCTACTGACAGAATGAGGTCAGGATACCCAGGCCAGGTCGATTAGAAAGGCCTGCTCGCTGAAGAGATTTAGGGAGCATTTAACAGTGATGAGGGGTGGTCGTTTCACCGGAGATCCATTACGGACACAGGCAATGAGGCAGTGATTGCTGAGATCCTGGTTGAAGACAGCAGAGGTGTATTTGGAGGGCAGGTTGGTTAGGATTGCATTTACATTTACGTCATTTTGCAGACGCTCTTATCCAGAGCGACTTACAAATTGGGGAAGAGTGGGTTAACTGCCTTGATCAGGAGAATAACGACAGATTTTTACCTTGTCAGCTCGGGGATTCGATCCAGGCTTTTGCAACACTAGCTAGATAGCTACTCCATAGTCCAAGCTACTGTAAGAGCTAGCTATGTTTTACTGTCAGACAGAGACAGGACACAACTCAAACTAACTGAGAAAACAAATGCACATGTAAACAACATGCAAATGCATGCTTGCTAGCATCAGAAAAACTCATCAGTTTCGGACATCCAGAATAGATTCCAGTATGCTCCTTCACCTGTCTTCTTGACAGTTTGGATATTTGTCAACAACTCTGCCGTGCACGGCCATTCCAGTGGTGTGGAGCTAAGGGTCCGGGGACCCGGATTATATAAATGTATAGGATGCATAACTCTGCAATGCTTTACACGGAACCCAAACCGGCTGCGCATGCGCGCCATCGGGCATAAATTAATTTTGTCCCCCTACACCAAACGCGATCACGACACGCAGCTTAAAATATCAAAACAAACTCTGAACCAATGACATTAATTTGGGGACAGGTTGAAAAGCATTAAACATTTATGGCAATTTAGCTAGTTAGCTTGCAATTGCTTGCTAATTTGTCCTATGTAGCTAGCTTGCTGTTGCTAGCTAATTTGTTCTGAGATATAAACATTAGGTTGTTATTTTACCTGAAATGCACAAGGTCCTCTACTCCGACAATTAATCCACACATAAAAACGGTCAACCAAATCGTTTCTAGTCATCTCTCCTCCTTCCAGGCTTTTTCATCGTTTAACTTATATGGTGATTGGCATCTAAACTTTCATAGTATTACCACGACAAACGGCAACAGTTCGGTTCTCCAATGAGGAGATGGCACGTGGGTACCTGCTTCTATAAACCAATAAGGAGATGTGAGAGGCAGGACTTGCAGCGCGATCTGCGTCAGAAATAGGAATGACTTCTATTTTAGCCCTTGGCAACGCAGACGCTTGTTGACAAGCGCGAGCAGTGTGGGTGCAATAATTGAAGAACATAGATTCCTACATTTATTTTGCAACGCTCGTGCACGCGATGCGAGCGGTGTAGTCAGGGTATTAGGCAATCTCTAAAATAAAGATGCAGGGCTAGTGTACATGGGGATATCTTTGTTGAGTCTCTATGGCTGAGTTATACGACTTTCAAAGTCAATGACTTAACACTGTTTTCCTTTACTTTGCTTTCAATGGGAGTTTAGTCATATTTTGCAATGTAAGACTGTCACAATCAATTGAGCTATTCACCTTCTGAAAACAGCCTGGTCTCATAAACTAGATGTAACATAGTAAATGTAAATCCAGGACACTAAAATTAGTATGATATGTTACGTTTGGTATGGTTACATAATACAGAAAGTTTATTAAATGCCCACACCAGCGGAAATCTTTTTTTTCTGCTAAAAGACAATGCCCAGAGCTTACCTGTGATGTTGCACAACGATTTGAAGTCATAGTTTTAATTAAAGTATGATATTTTTGGGTTTGAACAGGGAAAAAACTAAATTAACCTTCAGGTTTTTCCGCATCTATGATATGTGTTTCCTAATAAAATTCTCTACATTTCAATCTCACTATACGTGTCTTGCAAGGGCTGGCTTTAGTTAATTTGGAACAGGTACTGGCTCATTACTTCCGGTTTACAACCTGGTGATACGGCTTAGGCGGGATTACTGCTGTTTGTAATGCCCTTAGTTCAAACTGGCGCTGTTGGTTGGGATGATGGTAAAATGGTGAGCAAGAAAAAGCACATTTTATTCTGATGAGCTACTGACATTCACTTGGCTATAGTAAGGGAATACCCCCCTGATTTGGACAAAATAACATGGCAACATATTGGCATAGCACGAATCATACACACGATTGCAAAAACCACCCAAAGCGGCCCATCTCCGGGCCAATCATATGGCAATTTTCCGATGGCAATTGCCAATTGTAACACCCCAAATTTCCTTTAGATGGCGAGCGCGCTCCACCTTGGATTTTCATACAGCAAATGATACCCAATTCTTACCCAAGTCTCAGATTTTGATAAAATGATTTTTTTTTTGAAAACTTAGCACCTTGTAAAAAAGTGGTTTCTGGACCGTTTTTCGAAATTTTTTCGATTGTTATGTCAATTACACATGTATAAGAGCTGTATGAACATGCTTCTGACGTTTTTTATTGATGTCGTTTTTTGGGTTGCTTTTGCTTGTGCGCAAAGCATATGATTTGTGCATTTTGAATATGATTTCATAGGAAAAAAGTGACATTTTTTTTTTCATTTTTTTTGCAAAATGACATATCCAATGCTTTTTTTTGTCACTTCTGGAAGTATTGCAAGTGCCAAATTACAGCAAATATCCAAAAGATAGCTAGAGCTCTCCGCAGTGAATTTTCATATTGCAAATGTAACACAATTCAAGTCCCAAGTGTCAAATTTTGAAAAAATGACATATTTTTTGAAAACTTTTCAACCCTAAAAAAGTGGTTTCTGGACCGTTTTTCGAATTTTTTTTGATTTTTATGTCAATTACACATGTATAAGAGCTGTATGGACATACTTTTGACATATTTTATTGACATAATTTTTTGGGTTGTTTTTGCTTGTGCATAAGGCATATGTTTTGTGCATTTGGAATATGATTTCATAGGAAGTCAAAAGTGACATATTTGCTTGTGCATAAGGCATATGATTTGTGCATTTGGAATATGATTTCATAGGAAGTCAAAAGTGACAAATTTATATTTTTTGCCAAATGCCATTAAAAATGTGCAAATGAAATGTCCAATTCTTTTTTTGTCAATTATACATGTATGAAAGTATTGAATGTGCCAAATCAGTATGTTTGTCCGTTTGCCATGTACGATCATAGGAAGTCGGTTTCCAAACCCAAAAGTCAGTGAACCATGGTCCAAATGGCATTTATACTGCCCAAATGATATATATCCCTATGTTGAGCCATCAATCAACGCAGATGGTCTACTTGTCATGTATGATGAGGGAGAAGTGGGACTCTGTTGCTTTTAACATTTTTAACGAATTTGACATGCTCAGAATGCATAATTGACTGGCCCGATGATCTCGGGATGGCCGTGCAGTGACTGTGGTTCCTCTCCATCGCTCGTTGTGTTGATTTCATCATGTCAACTTTGGTGATATTTTTTGCTGTTGAATCATCTTGCAAATGCGCGTTACATTTGCAATATTGCGCGTTACGTTTGCAATATGATTCAATGGGCATTTAGCATCACAAATTTAGGCATGCTCAAAAATACTGCAGAAATGCATTATTGACTGGCTCGATGAACTCGGGATGGCCGGGCAGTGACTGTGGTTCCTCTCCATTGCTCGTCACCCAGCAGTCAGCGTCCATCAGTCAATTAGATGTCATTTTGACACCAAACTGATAGCATCTGACACCAAATCCACTTTTTCCAACTCGTATAGAAGCCAACTATCACATATGTCAGAGAAGGCCCATAATTCACAGTGCTTTCAATTTTAACCATAAAAAAACCTAAAACACATAGTTACGTTATAGCTGCGGGTCCAGCTCTGACATTATGTGTAGGCCTATGTGAGGCGACCCCGAATCCGAAGTTTCGGCTCGATAGGTCATTCGGTGCCCGAGCAATGGCCTAATTGGTGCTGAAAATCCACTTTTTCAGGGCGTTACTACGGGGTCCCTGAATGAGCTATCGGACAGAGACATTGGGGTCCGTCTCTATGGGCCGAGGCGGTTTCAATGCACCTAGTCTTGCGACTCTGGGACATTTCTACATGTCGCCATGTCCGTGATATTCAAAATGAATTGAAAATATTGCAAATGTACGAGGCGGTTTCTCGGTCAGAGAACCTTCTAGAGCCCCATAAATCACCGTGCACTATCGACTTGAGCTCTAGAACAGGTTTCTAAAATTTCGGAGCTCTAGGTCTGACGGTTCTTGAATCGTTTGAACGAAAGTAACTATTGAAGGCGGTATAAGCCTCTAAGCCCCACACTATGTCCCTATGGCCAAATTGTGTGTGTGTGTTTTTGTTTTTTTTGCAAAAAGAATAGACACACGTTGTCTTTGGGGTAGGCATATACAGAATCCTGAATATGAAAACTCTACCTTAAGAATTGACTGAGTAACAGATGGTTGAGTTGCGTGATTTTCACTATCTGCAGGTGGCAATATGACAATAGCTCTTGGGTGTTTTTAACCACTTCCGGTTGTCACAGGAAGCTGTTGCTTCACACACGTTGTCTTTGGGGTAGACATAAACAGAATCCTGAATAAGAAGTCTCTACCTTAAGAATTGACTGAGAAACAGATGGTTGAGTTGCGTGATTTTCACTATGCGCACGTAATATGACAATAGCTCTTGGGTGATTTTAACCACTTCCGGTTGTCACAGGAAGCTCTTGCTTCACACACGTTGTCTTTGGGGTAGACATAAACGGAATCCTGAATAAGAAGTCTCTACCTTAAGAATTGACTGAGTAACAGATGGTTGAGTTGCGTGATTTTCACTATATGCAGGTTGACCATATGACAATAGCTCTAGGCTGTTTTAACCACTTCCCTTTGTCACAGGAAGTTCTTACTCAACACACGTTGTCTTTGGGGTAGACATAAACAGAATCCTGAATAAGAAGTCTCTACCTTAAGAATTGACTGAGAAACAGATGGTTGAGTTGCGTGATTTTCACTATGCGCACGTAATATGACAATAGCTCTTGGGTGATTTTAACCACTTCCGGTTGTCACAGGAAGCTCTTGCTTCACACACGTTGTCTTTGGGGTAGACATAAACGGAATCCTGAATAAGAAGTCTCTACCTTAAGAATTGACTGAGATACAGATGGTTGAGTTGCGTGATTTTCACTATGCGCACGTAATATGACAATAGCTCTTGGGTGATTTTAACCACTTCCCGTTGTCACAGGAAGCTCTTGCTTCACACACGTTGTCTTTGGGGTAGACATAAACAGAATCCTGAATAAGAAGTCTCTACCTTAAGAATTGACCGAGTAACAGATGGTTGAGTTGCGTGATTTTCACTATCTGCAGGTGGCAATATGACAATAGCTCTTGGGTGTTTTTAACCACTTCCGGTTGTCACAGGAAGCTGTTGCTTCACACACGTTGTCTTTGGGGTAGACATAAACATAATCCTGAATAAGAAGTCTCTACCTTAAAAATTGACTGAGTAACAGATGGTTGAGTTGCGTGATTTTCACTATCTGCAGGTGGCAATATGACAATAGCTCTTGGGTGTTTTTAACCACTTCCGGTTGTCACAGGAAGCTGTTGCTTCACACACGTTGTCTTTGGGGTAGACATAAACAGAATCCTGAATAAGAA
This sequence comes from Salmo trutta, assembly GCF_901001165.1. Taxonomy (NCBI): domain Eukaryota; kingdom Metazoa; phylum Chordata; class Actinopteri; order Salmoniformes; family Salmonidae; genus Salmo; species Salmo trutta. The sequence continues at coordinate 20,893,595 of NC_042970.1, read as the reverse complement.
GTCTCTACCTTAAGAATTGACTGAGAAACAGATGGTTGAGTTGCGTGATTTTCACTATGCGCACGTAATATGACAATAGCTCTTGGGTGATTTTAACCACTTCCGGTTGTCACAGGAAGCTCTTGCTTCACACACGTTGTCTTTGGGGTAGACATAAACGGAATCCTGAATAAGAAGTCTCTACCTTAAGAATTGACTGAGTAACAGATGGTTGAGTTGCGTGATTTTCACTATATGCAGGTTGACCATATGACAATAGCTCTAGGCTGTTTTAACCACTTCCCTTTGTCACAGGAAGTTCTTACTCAACACACGTTGTCTTTGGGGTAGACATAAACAGAATCCTGAATAAGAAGTCTCTACCTTAAGAATTGACTGAGAAACAGATGGTTGAGTTGCGTGATTTTCACTATGCGCACGTAATATGACAATTGCTCTTGGGTGATTTTAACCACTTCCGGTTGTCACAGGAAGCTCTTGCTTCACACACGTTGTCTTTGGGGTAGACATAAACGGAATCCTGAATAAGAAGTCTCTACCTTAAGAATTGACTGAGATACAGATGGTTGAGTTGCGTGATTTTCACTATGCGCACGTAATATGACAATAGCTCTTGGGTGATTTTAACCACTTCCCGTTGTCACAGGAAGCTCTTGCTTCACACACGTTGTCTTTGGGGTAGACATAAACAGAATCCTGAATAAGAAGTCTCTACCTTAAGAATTGACCGAGTAACAGATGGTTGAGTTGCGTGATTTTCACTATCTGCAGGTGGCAATATGACAATAGCTCTTGGGTGTTTTTAACCACTTCCGGTTGTCACAGGAAGCTCTTGCTTCACACACGTTGTCTTTGGGGTAGACAGAAACAGAATCCTGAATAAGAAGTCTCTACCTTAAGAATTGACCGAGTAACAGATGGTTGAGTTGCGTGATTTTCACTATCTGCAGGTGGCAATATGACAATAGCTCTTGGGTGTTTTTAACCACTTCCGGTTGTCACAGGAAGCTGTTGCTTCACACACGTTGTCTTTGGGGTAGACAGAAACAGAATCCTGAATAAGAAGTCTCTACCTTAAGAATTGACTGAGTAAAAGATGGTTGAGTTGCGTGATTTTCACTATCTGCAGGTGGCAATATGACAATAGCTCTTGGGTGATTTTAACCACTTCCGGTTGTCACAGGAAGCTCTTGCTTCACACACGTTGTCTTTGGGGTAGACATAAACGGAATCCTGAATAAGAAGTCTCTACCTTAAGAATTGACTGAATGACAGATGGTTGAGTTGCGTGATTTTCACTATATGCAGGTTGTCCATATGACAATAGCTCTAGGCTGTTTTAACCACTTCCCGTTGTCACAGGAAGTTCTTACTCAACACACGTTGTCTTTGGGGTAGACATAAACAGAATCCTGAATAAGAAGTCTCTACCTTAAGAATTGACTGAGAAACAGATGGTTGAGTTGCGTGATTTTCACTATGCGCACGTAATATGACAATAGCTCTTGGGTGATTTTAACCACTTCCGGTTGTCACAGGAAGCTCTTGCTTCACACACGTTGTCTTTGGGGTAGACATAAACGGAATCCTGAATAAGAAGTCTCTACCTTAAGAATTGACTGAGTAACAGATGGTTGAGTTGCGTGATTTTCACTATATGCAGGTTGACCATATGACAATAGCTCTAGGCTGTTTTAACCACTTCCCTTTGTCACAGGAAGTTCTTACTCAACACACGTTGTCTTTGGGGTAGACATAAACAGAATCCTGAATAAGAAGTCTCTACCTTAAGAATTGACTGAGAAACAGATGGTTGAGTTGCGTGATTTTCACTATGCGCACGTAATATGACAATTGCTCTTGGGTGATTTTAACCACTTCCGGTTGTCACAGGAAGCTCTTGCTTCACACACGTTGTCTTTGGGGTAGACATAAACGGAATCCTGAATAAGAAGTCTCTACCTTAAGAATTGACTGAGATACAGATGGTTGAGTTGCGTGATTTTCACTATGCGCACGTAATATGACAATAGCTCTTGGGTGATTTTAACCACTTCCCGTTGTCACAGGAAGCTCTTGCTTCACACACGTTGTCTTTGGGGTAGACATAAACAGAATCCTGAATAAGAAGTCTCTACCTTAAAAATTGACTGAGTAACAGATGGTTGAGTTGCGTGATTTTCACTATCTGCAGGTGGCAATATGACAATAGCTCTTGGGTGTTTTTAACCACTTCCGGTTGTCACAGGAAGCTGTTGCTTCACACACGTTGTCTTTGGGGTAGACATAAACATAATCCTGAATAAGAAGTCTCTACCTTAAAAATTGACTGAGTAACAGATGGTTGAGTTGCGTGATTTTCACTATCTGCAGGTGGCAATATGACAATAGCTCTTGGGTGTTTTTAACCACTTCCGGTTGTCACAGGAAGCTGTTGCTTCACACACGTTGTCTTTGGGGTAGACATAAACAGAATCCTGAATAAGAAGTCTCTACCTTAAGAATTGACTGAGAAACAGATGGTTGAGTTGCGTGATTTTCACTATCTGCAGGTGGCAATATGACAATAGCTCTTGGGTGTTTTTAACCACTTCCGGTTGTCACAGGAAGCTGTTGCTTCACACACGTTGTCTTTGGGGTAGACAGAAACAGAATCCTGAATAAGAAGTCTCTACCTTAAGAATTGACTGAGTAAAAGATGGTTGAGTTGCGTGATTTTCACTATCTGCAGGTGGCAATATGACAATAGCTCTTGGGTGTTTTTAACCACTTCCGGTTGTCACAGGAAGCTGTTGCTTCACACACGTTGTCTTTGGGGTAGACAGAAACAGAATCCTGAATAAGAAGTCTCTACCTTAAGAATTGACTGAGTAAAAGATGGTTGAGTTGCGTGATTTTCACTATGCGCACGTAATATGACAATAGCTCTTGGGTGATTTTAACCACTTCCGGTTGTCACAGGAAGCTCTTGCTTCACACACGTTGTCTTTGGGGTAGACATAAACAGAATCCTGAATAAGAAGTCTCTACCTTAAGAATTGACTGAGTAACTGATGGTTGAGTTGCGTGATTTTCACTATGCGCACGTAATATGACAATAGCTCTTGGGTGTTTTTAACCACTTCCAGTTGTCACAGGAACCTTAGAATCGACACAGGTAGACCTCACAGTAGCCTGATGGATTGTTGTAGAAGACAGGTTCATAAGGCATTCATAACCCACATAGGCTTCAGGTTGAATTTTGGAGAATAGTCTATGTGTTCCTATGGGGAGAGATGTCATTGCACACAGTTTGATCTAAACACCTTCTTTTCACTGTGAAGGGTTAATGCCACAGGGTCAAGGTTGGCTTGCACAGATCGGGAGGACCTCAGGAACGCTCCTGGTTCCTCTCCATCGCTCGTTGTGTTGATTTCATCATGTCACCTTTGGTGACATTTTTTGCTGTTGAATCATATTGCAAATACACGGATGCGCATTTGCAATATGATTCAATTGGCATTTAGCATCACAACTTTGGCATGCTCAAAACCACTGCAGAAATGCATAATTGACTGTCCCGATGAACTGGGGATGGCCGTGCAGTGACTGTGGTTCCTCTCCATCGCTCGTTGTGTTGATTTCATCATGTCAACTTTGGTGATATTTTTTGCTGTTGAATCATATTACAAATACACGGATGCGCATTTGCAATATGATTCAATGGGCATTTAGCATCACAACTTTGGTATGCTCAAAACCACTGCAGAAATGCATAATTGACTGTCCCGATGAACTGGGGATGGCCGTGCAGTGACTGTGGTTCCTCTCCATCGCTCGTTGTGTTGATTTCATCATGTCAACTTTGGTGATATTTTTTGCTGTTGAATCATGTTGCAAATGCGCGTTACATTTGCAATATTGCGTGTTACGTTTGCAATATGATTCAATGGGCATTTAGCATCACAAATTTTGCATGCTCAAAAATACTGCAGAAATGCATAATTGACTGTCCCGATGAACTGGGGATGGCCGTGCAGTGACTGTGGTTCCTCTCCATGGCTTGATGGTGACATGAGAGAAGTGGGATTGTCGTTTTTTAGTGATTTTTTTGAAAAATGTCCAAAATGACTAGGGGCGCCCCATACTGGATGGGCACTGATGGAAGGTGCTCACTACCCAACCGTGCACCCCTTGTACCACCCTAAAGGCATTTAAAACCATTCTAAAAAATTACTCCTGGTAACCCATTTCGGGTCACCATGTGCACTGATGCGCATTTGCAATATGATTCAATGGGCCTCAACATCACGAATTTGGCATGCTCAAAAACACTAAAGATATGCAAAATTGACTGTCCCGATGAACTGGGAATGGCCGGGCAGTGACTGTGGTTCCTCTCCATGACTTGATGGTGACATGAGAGAAGTGGGACTGTCGATTTTTAGCGATTTTTTGAAAAATGTCCAAAATGACTAGGGGCGCCTTATACTGGATGGGCACTGATGGAAGGTGCTCCCTACCCAACCGTGCACCCCTTGCACCACCCTAAAGGCATTTAAAACCCTTGTAAAAAATTACTCCTGGTAACCCATTTCGGGTCACCATGTGCACTGATGCGCATTTGCAATATGATTCAATGGGCCTCAACATCACGAATTTGGCATGCTCAAAACCACTGCAGAAATGCATAATCTACTGTCGCGATGAACTGGGGATGGCCGGGCAGTGACTGTGGTTCCTCTCTGTCGCTCATTGTGTTGATTTCATCATGTCAACTTTGGTGATATTTTTTGCTGTTGAATCATGTTGAAAATGCGCGTTACATTTGCAATATTCCATGTTACGTTTGCAATATGATTTAATGGGCATTTAGCATCACAATTTTAGGCATGCTCAAAAACACTGCAGAAATGCATAATTGACTGGCCCGATGAACTCGGGATGGCCGGGCAGTGACTGTGGTTCCTCTCTGTCGCTCATTGTGTTGATTTCATCATGTCAACTTTGGTGATATTTTTTGCTGTTGAATCATATTGCAAACGCACGTTACGTTTGCAATATAGCGCGTTACGTTTGTAATATGATTCAATGGGCATTTAGCATCACAAATTTAGGCATGCTCAAAAATACTGCAGAAATGCATAATTGACTGGCCCGATGAACTCTGGATGGCCGGGCAGTGACTGTGGTTCCTCTCCATTGCACGTCACCCAGCAGTCAGCGTCCATCAGTCAATTAGATGTCAATCTGACACCAAACTGATAGCATCTGACACCAAATCCACTTTTTCCAACTCGTATAGAAGCCAACTATCACATATGTCAGAGAAGGCCCATAATTCACAGTGCTTTCAATTTTAACCATAAAAAAACCTAAAACACATAGTTACGTTATAGCTGCGGGTCCAGCTCTGACATTATGTGTAGGCCTATGTGAGGCGACCCCGAATCCCAAGTTTCGGCTCGATAGGTCATTCGGTGCCCGAGCAATGGCCTAATTGGTGCTGAAAATCCACTTTTTCAGGGCGTTACTACGGGGTCCCTGAATGAGCTATTGGACAGAGATATTGGGGTCCGTCTCTATGGGCCGAGCCGGTTTCAATGCACCTAGTCTTGCGACTCTGGGACATTTCTACATGTCGCCATGTCCGTGATATTCAAAATGAATTGAAAATATTGCAAATGTACGAGGCGGTTTCTCGGTCAGAGAACCTTCTAGAGCCCCATAAATCACCGTGCACTATCGACTTGAGCTCTAGAACAGGTTTCTAAAATTTCGGAGCTCTAGGTCTGATGGTTCTTGAATCGTTTGAACAAAAGTAACTATTGAAGGCGGTATAAGACTCTAAGCCCCACACTATGTCCCTATGGCCAAATTGTGTGTGTGTGTTTTTGTTTTTTTTTGCAAAAAGAATAGACACACGTTGTCTTTGGGGTAGGCATATACAGAATCCTCAATATGAAGTCTCTACCTAAAGAATTGGCTGGATGACATAGGGTTGAGTTGCGTGATTTTCACTATATGCAGGTTGACCATATGACAATAGCTCTTTGCTGTTTTTAACCACTTCCGGTTGTCACAGGAAGCTCTTACTCAACACACGTTGTCTTTGGGTTAGACATAAACAGAATCCTGAATATGAAGTCTCTACCTTAAGAATTGACTGAATAACAGATGGTTGAGTTGCGTGATTTTCACTATATGCAGGTTGACCATATGACAATAGCTCTTGGCTGTTTTTAACAACTTCCGGTTGTCACAGGAAGCTCTTACTTCACACACGTTGTCTTTGGGGTAGACATAAACAGAATCCTGAATATGAAGTCTCTACCTTAAGAATTGACTGAATGACAGATGGTTGAGTTGCGTGATTTTCACTATCTGCAGGTTGCTTATATGACAATAGCTCTAGGGTGATTTTAACATTTTCCGGTTGCTCCAGGAACCTTAGAATCGACACAGGTAGACCTCACAGTAGCCTGATGGATTGTTATAGAAGACAGGTTCATAAGGCATTCATAACCCACATAGACTTCAGGTTGAATTTAGGAGAATTGTCAATGTATTCCTATGGGGAGAGAAGTCATTGCACACAGTTTGATCTAAACACCTTCTTTTCACTGTGAAGGGTTAATGCCACAGGGTCAAGGTTAGGCTTGCACAGATCGGGAGGACCTCAGGAACGCTCCTGAGGTTGAATTGTGCTTCTAACCCTAATGGTTCTCTCACTGTCACCCATAAGCCCTTGACATATTGGTGCAGGCCTCATTTTGGGCCTAGTTTTCTCACGGTCACTGCGCTCATACCGAGCAAGCTACGGTCAAGCGGGGCGTCTCATTGAACTCGTCTCAGCCTAGAGATAATGGTAATGCCATTGCAGGCTCTTTGTGTCTTTAAGCACCGCACTGTGTCACTCCGTCCTTGCTGTGTGTGTGTTTGAGAGAGCTTTTCTTTGACATCTGATGGGATAAATGACTGATTTACAGTTCATGAGGGTTGCCTAGTCACACATATGAAGTTGTGGAAAGATCTGACCTTTTTAACCCTTCAAAACAGCCCCTATGACACCATTATAAGGCATTTCTGGTTGACACAGGAATCTGAACGTTAGGCTCTTATAGAATATTGAGTTTTAAGTGTTTCTGTTAAGAACTGACTTATTTACAGAGGGTTGAACAAGTGTGTGTTGTTTCAGAAAATCACAGAAAATCACAGAAATCTCGCAGAGCTCCGAAACCTGCCTTAACGGACTCATCTGAACACGCTGCAACTGGATATGTAACTTTTTTGAAAAAAAAACCTCTTGTTGTTGAATATCACCAATGTGTCATTGTACAATTTCTCTGAAATGAACATTGGTAAATGCATGGTTCCTTTTCTCCTGACACCGTAGGCTCATGTAGTTTGATGTGAAGCGGTCAAATCAGCACTCTATTTTCCTCTTTGACTTTCAATCCCAGAAAAATAGCCTTAACTCGAAAAGCGTCGAGGCCTCGACTCCATCCTGTTCGGGGCCAACTGCCCATTATGCCAAACCCACGCAGACCGAGTTTCGTCTTCGAATTATCTTCCGTTTAGGAGAAAAAGCCGTGTCGCGATTGGTGATATATGTTACATTTGCAATATGATTCCATACGCCCTCTCGTGGAATAATCCGGGACTGCAAGGAAATGACCAAAATTTGAAAATTTAATTAAACGGAAACCGAAGGTCCGAGAGACTCCGTTCGATGACTTCCTGGAAGATCCGGCCCCCGCGAGCGGCCCGACGCCGTCCGCGGATTTATCGGACGTGGTCGGACGTCTAGTAAGGGAGGGTACATTTGCAACATGGACTTTCTCACTAACCATACGGATGGCGCACGCGACGTCCCTTCATGTATGTATGTAAGCAGCCTGGCAAGGCACACATTAGCCAAATTACTTATCAGGGGCCAGCTTCATGGCTAACGTCACCTAGCTGACATTAGCTGGATTGCTAGCTAGTGACATCAAAAGTGGAGGAAGACTTGGATAGGTGAAATGTCAACACAACTGGGATACATAGTCATTTCTGGAGACATTATATGCACGGCGCCACTACAGTAGCAGCAAGAGTAGGCCTATGGGTCACTAACAAGTTTGGCTGGTTAGCTAACTAGTTAACTGTAGCTAAGTTCACTGCATCACAGTTCTAGTGGCGTCACTACAGACCCTGGTTCGATCCCAGGCTGTGTTGCAGCGATGGGACAAGACTGTAACTAACAATTGGGGAGAAAAAGGGGTAAAATGTTAAAAAAATTATAATAATTTAGCTCAGTGAGTAAATCACTGCTTTACCAGTACTAACGCGACTACACTGTTTGTATGTTACCAAATGCGACACTGTCTCCAAAACTGCAAGGTGTCTCTACAGTAATAAACCTAGCTGTCAAAGGGAATGTGTGCTTGCTGGCCAATGTGATACAAAATACTTCAAAGTAATATCAAAACATGCAAACTACACTATATTGGGTGTATATAGCTAGTGAAATTAGCCCTTGTGAAAAAAGATTGCGGTCAGAGTGCAGTATAACTGCAGTGCACTATTGCGTCCAAAATAACACTTATTTTACTGAAGTACTTTTGCAGTGTAATTCTGCAATTACTGTGTCCAAAATACCAGTCGACTGCAGTTTCTGCACTTTTATTGCAGTTTCCAAACGGCAATCTTTTTTGTAAAGGAGTTCATCCCTCAATTTTGCACTTCTGTATTTAGCAGAGTAACATTCTGTCCTATCCAACAGACACCAAATGTGAGAACTAATATTGTAGTTGCCTATATGCCATTTTCTCTTGGGCTACCCATCCCAGCTCCCCTCTGCTCTGCACCACCACAGAAGTGAAACCATGGCCAGACAGACACCTTCCTTTCCACAGAGAACGCTTTAGTATGTCATTATCAAGTTCATAGCATTTAGGCTTTACATTGATCCATGACAGACAGACAGTATGACTATTCACTTACTCCATCTTTGTGCCTGTGTTTCAGGAGTCAACAGACAACAACGATTCAGCTATACTGAAGTGTACACATTCATTTGAGTAGCTTATTGTGAAGATAGGCCTGTCACTGTAAATAACATCATAACTCACACACGTCCTGAAAACTGAGAGAGGATTCTCTCTCCCAAAAAATGTGAATCAGGTCTCCGTCCATAATTGTCCAACCCTGCTAAAATCCCTACACCACCTAGGTGAAGTAGAGTAGAGTCAGGACTACAACAAGGCTAGACAATCATCAGTGGTGGAAAAAGTACCCAATTGTCATACTTGAGTAAAAGTAAAGATAACTTAAGAGAAAATGATTCAAGTAAAAGTGAAAGTCACCCAGTAAAATACTACATGAGTAAAAGTCTAAAAGTATTTGGTTTTAAATATGCTTAAGTATCAAAAGTAAATGTAGTTGCTAAAATGTGCTTTAGTACCAAATGTAAAAGTATAAATCATTTCAAATTCCTTATATATTTTTTACAGATAGACAGGGGCACACTCCAACACTCAGATATAATTAACAAACAAAACGCGTGTTTAGTGAGTCCGTCAGATCAGATGCAGTAGGGATGACAAGGGACGTTCTCTTGATAAGTACGTGAATTGGACCATTTTTCTGTCCTGCTAAGCATTCAAAATGTAGCGACTACTTTTGGGTGTCAGGAAAAATGTATGGAGTAAAAAGTACATTATTTTCTTTAGGAATGTAGTGAAGTAAAAGTTGTCAAAAATATAAATAGTTAAGTACAGATACACCAAAAAAACAACTTAAGGAGTATTTTACGTAAGTACTTTACACCACTGACAATCATGGTTGGCTTGACCCGGGTGTTGATGTACACAATGGGTAGGCACCCCACAGCAATGTCTTGACTGTTTATTTTGTAATTTTTAATTTAACCTTTATTTAATGAGGCAAGTCAGTTAAGAACAAACTCTTATTTACAATGACGGCCTACCACAAGGCAAAGGCCTCCTGCGGGGACGGGGCTGGGATTTAAAAATAATAATAATAATATAGGACAAAACACACATCACGACAAGAGAGACACCACAACACTACATAAAGAGAAACTAAGACAACAACTGTAAACAGAGAGAGATAATCCCTGCCTGATTCTCAGTTCTTTAGGCTAAACTGAGAACAGCAAAAAGTTAATGAATGGACCAGATCCATGACAGACATACTGATAATTCCACAACCTACCTATGTGTTTCATGTATCTTACAGGATGGAGGACTCCCAGGCTGTGTGATGTAGACCAAGGACAGATGCTGAGCAAGCAGCAATATTGTAATATTAACATAAAGTGAGGATGTGGATGTAATTGTTAAAAAATAATTATCACAGAATTGGTCCATGTTTTGTTCTGTTTATCATTCAATGCCTGTTCTGATCATGTTTACATAACCAACTACAATTGCAAGCTGAGCAAACAATGGAATGGAAAATAAATTATTACAATGTACACAATGCCCACATGGTCATTATTGTATATTCCTGTGCTCAGGGTCCTATCATTGCCTACTAAGGGTTCCCAATGTTACAATATGTTTGAGGGGGGCCACATTGACATTTCAACTGTTATGTGGGTCATCATTAGCACCACTGAAATTAGAACTGTTTCTGTGCTCTAACAAGCCACCACTTCCTCCTCTCTTGGCTATAACCTATATTGATGTATGCACATTCTGTTACAGGAACACCAGTGTTATTGTTCTGAGAATATAAGCTAACCAGTAATTTTGTACTCCATACACATCAACAGTATAATATCTGGATGAAGTTGGATAATACTAAATAAATAATAAGGAACATACAGTAGACTACATGATATGTAAACATTGTAAGATGTTTATTGATGGGCAATGCATTTGGTACAGAGTATGATTTATGATTTGACAAAGTCACAGCCTTATTTTAACCTGCTCATCAAAACAATGTTCAAGAACATTAGGCTATTGTATTAGTTGCTAGCTATATTGCTATACAATTATTGGTCCACATTATAGCTGGTGTCTATCACTGATAAAGGCAATAATTGGTTTCCTTGGCTCCCTACAAAAAGCTTTAGGGCCAACTGTTATATGGGTCGCAGTCAATAATGGCTGATCCCTGGCCGTGACCCCACTCTCCGGGGGGAGTTGGGATATGTAAAAAACACATTTACATTTCACACCTCCCACACATACAGGTTACACACTTGTACATGCAGTGAAACAGGACAAATATAAGCACCCCCATTTGACTTTTTTTGCCAGCTAGTGGGGATACTTGTAATCATTACAGCTAGGTCGTTCCAGCTTTTATTCAAATAGCTAGCCAGGTAGCTAGCTAACTAACTAACAAGCTAGCTACATTTTGAGTACAGTAGCTAGCTAGCTATTAACTACCTGACCTTTACTCTTCACATAATTAGGTTATCAGAAAAACAGCTGAATGGCAGCTAGCTAGCATAGTTACAGGTACTCTTATGCTTGAGAGGGATTTTTCTGCAACTGCAATCCTTGAACGGGCTGCTTAACCTTTTTTTCAGGTCACCTAAGTCCAAACAGTGTAAAACAAAATATACAGTGCATTCAGAATGTATTCAGACCCCTTTTTGTTAAAATTACAGCCTTATTCTAAAATTTGGGGAATTTCTCCAATTCTTCTCTGCAGATCCTCTCACGCTCTGTCAGGTGGATGTGGAGCATCACTGCACAGCTATTTTCAGGTCCCTCCAGAGATGTTCGATCTGTCCGGGCTTTGGCTGGGAAAACAAGTGTTAAACAAATCTAAATATATTTTAGATTTTAGATTCTTCAAAGTAGGCACCATTTGCATTGATGACAGCTTTACACACTCTTGGCATTCTCTCAACCAGCTTCACCTGGAATGCTTTTCCAACAGTGAAGGAGTTCCCACATAGGCCGAGCACTTGTTGGCTGCTTTTCCTTCACTCTGCGGTCCAACTCATCCCAAACCCTCTCAATTGGGTTGAGGTCAGGTTAATTGTGGAAGCCAGGTCATATGATGACATACATTTTACATATAAGTCATTTAGCAGACGCTCTTATCCAGAGCGACATAGTTTTGATATCTTCACTATTATTATACAATGTAGAATATAGTAAAAATAAAGAATAACCCTGAGCGAGTAGGTGCGTCAACTTTTGACTGGTACTGTAAATATCCTATATATATATATATATATATATATATATATATATATATATCTATATAGCAATCCTATATATATCATTAGGCTGTATGTTTTTTAGATGTTATCATAGCATCACCAACTTTATTGCAAAAAGCAATACAAATACACAGAGCTTTAAGCTACACATTCATTTGACAGAGGTAATGAACTGTTCATTGATCAGCAGAGCAATTGATAAAATAAGAGCAAGTGTTTGAGTAAATTTCAATATTTCACTGGTAAGCTAACTGTTACAGGAATGGAGATAGGCTCTATAGACCTCTCTATATGAGTGACTGTGTCCAACACACCACCACTTGTTGTTATGTTGGTCACCTACTGACCCCATAAATATGTTATGAAATATATAGTTTTTTCTCAACTACATGTATTGCTAAAATAAAGGTTTATGGAAATACATGCAGGCACCACATTACTACAAGACAAAACAGCTAGCTCAATCAAGAATGTGTGACATGGTGAGGTTGGACCCCGTTGCAGAGAAGAGACCAGACGAGCAATCAGCGGTTAAGGATAAACATAATACTTTACTGAGACACGGTAACGGAAGGATCACAGTAACACTAGGTAAACAACAAACACTAAATCTCCAAAACTCACTCAGGAGACAAATGCTCACGGCACATAATTCCATTTTCAGCAAAGGACAACAGAAAACAGCTCTTTTAACAGGGAAATCAAAATGAGTAAATAGGACACACCTGAGCGTTGTTAATGTGCCTCGGACCCGATGAGCCTCCAACAGATGCCGGGCAGTGTAGACTGGGCGACCATCGACAAGTCAAGGGGGCAGAGGGGCAGGTGTGGGGGGAGAGAAAGGACTGGTCCTTACCAGCTTGAGACGGGAGACATGGAAGGATGGACAGTGCCTCATAAACCTGGGAAGCTGGAGACGATAAGTGACCGGGTTAATGCGCTGTAGCGTGGAGCAAGCTTCCGCAAGTCTACCTTTAAGAGAAGATCACGGGTGGACAGCCACAATCGTTGACCAGGTAGGAGGAGCCGAAGAGGCCTTCGGTGCCGATTTGCTTGGGGTTGGTGTCGGGCAGATGAGCAGAGCAAGGAGGATCGCACTCTGATCCAGGTGCGGCGACATCGCCGAATGAACGCCGCGGCTGATGGCACCCCGCTTCGGCCTCTTGTTCAGGAAATGGGGGGTGTACCCAAACTGACACTCGAATGGCGACAGTCCAGTAGACGAGTTCGGCAGTGTATTGTGAGCATACTACGCCCAGATGAGTAACTTGCTCCAGTTGCTGGCCTGAGTGGAGACATAACAGCAGAGGAACTTCTGCAGCTCCTGGTTGACCCGCTCCATTTGCATTCGACTGTGGGTGGAACCCCAAGGAGAGACTCACCGATGCCCCCAACAGGGAGCAGAAGGCTTTCTTGCGACGAACTGTGGTCCACGATCCGAGACAATGTCCTGGGGAAGTCCGTGTAGTCGAAAGACATTGGTAATCATGAGATCAGCGGTCTCCTTCGCTGAGGGCAACTTGGGTAAGGCAATGAAATGGGCTGCATTGGAGAACTAATCCATGACCACCAGGATAGTGGTAAGCCCTTGGGATGGAGGTAACCCTGTGATAAAGTCTATAGACAGGTGGGACCAGTGCCGGCTGGGGATGGGCAGAGGTTGGAGCAACCCAGCCGATCGCTGTCGTGAGGACTTGCTTTGGCCACAGGTGGATCTCACATCCTCAATCATGTTTGACTACCAGAATTTCTGCCTCAGGAACTCCACTGTCCGATTAACCCCTGGATGCCCAGTTAATTTAGAGGAATGTCCCCATTGTAGCACTCGAGAACAGGCTAATCGCGGAACATAAAGTCTGCTAGTGGGACCCCTGCCGGGGTCAGGTTCTCAAGTCTGGGCTTGTCATACCGTGGTCTCTATACTCCATAACATGGGAGGAACAATGCGAGGGGCTGGGGATGATGGGCTCGGAGTCCCTCTCCTCATTAGAGCCATCATGTTGGTGGGACATGGCATCTGCTTTCTGATTCTTGGATCCCGGGCAATAGGCTAGAGTAAAGTTGAACCTGTTAAAAAACAGAGAACACCTAGCCTGGCGAGCATTCAACCTCCTGGCTTCATGAATGGAGGCCAAGTTATTTTGGTCCATCTAGATCACGAAAGGATGAGGTGCCCCCTCTAACCAGTGTCTGCGCCCATCAAGGGTCCAATTGACTGTCAAGAGCTCCTGGTTGCCTACATCGTAGTTGTGTTCCGCTGGCGAGAACCGCTTGCAAAGAAAGGCACTTGGGTGCATTCTCCTGTCCCCCTTGTTCCGCTGTGAAATGACCACCCCTGCTCCAGTGTCCGAGGCATCCACCTCTACCATGAAGGGACGAGTAGGATCAGGATGAATGAGGATGAGTCCGGAGGTGAAACGTCCCTTGAGCTCCACGAATGCCCTGTCAGCCTCAGGGGTTCAGCCAAAATGGGTCTGGGACTTGCGGGTTAGGGCCGTGAAAGTTCCGTATAAAATGGCTGTAAAAATTGGATGCCGGCGGTAGAGATAATGTGGCCCAGGAAAGAGACTTGGGATACTTACACTTCTCAATCAGGACTTGGCGGACGTGCAGGATGTGTTCAGGAAGGGTCTTGGAGAAGATCAGGATGTCGTCGAGGTAAACAAAGACGAACTGATTCAACATATCCCTAAGAGTGTCATTGACCAATGCTTGGAAGACTGTCAGTGAGTTCGATAATCCGAATGGCATGACTACATACTTCTGGTGGTCACTAGGGGTGTTATAGGCAGTTTTCCATTCATCTCCCTCCTTGATTCTCACCAGATTGTAAGCGTTGAGGAGGTCCAGTTTGGTGAAGAATTGGGCCCCCTGGACCTGCTCCAAGGGGTAGGGGGTAACGTTTCTTAATCGTGATCCAGTTCAGCCCTCTGTAATTGATACACAGATGTAGGCCTCCATCCTTCTTACCCACGAAGAAGAAGCCCACACCAGCTGGGGATGTTGAGGAGCAAATTAAACCTGCCTCCAGCGACTCCTGGAAGTAATTGTCCATGACTGCAGCTTCAGGGATCAAGAGGGAGTAAAGACGGCCCCGGGGAGGGGTGGAGCCGGGTAGGAGTTCTATAGCGCAGTCGTATGGATGATGAGGAGGGCGGGGGGCTGCTTGTCTCTTACTGAAGGACTCCCGGAGGTTGAAGTATTGGGGAGGGAGAGCGGAGAAGTCTTGGACTTCAATGGATGCAGGAGGGCGCGGCGATGCTCTACGTGGGTATTTAGATATTTAGTCTGGCAGTTCTTACACCAGTCTAGTGGGTGTCCCGTGGACCAGGAGAGTAGTGGCTAATGTAGCACTAGCCAAGGGTATCCTAGGATAAGGGGGTTCTCGGGAGCCGTGATCAAAAGAAAATTAAGAGTCTCTGAGTGATTCACCCTAACCTGCAGTAGAATGGGCTTGGTCTGATATTCCACCTGGCCAGAGCCAATGAGGCATCCATCGAGGGCTTGAATCTGCAGAGGGATGGGACATTTCACGCAGGGGCTTTGTAATTCTCTGGCAAAGTCTTGATCAATGAAATTATCTGCAGCCCCGGAGTCCACAAATTCTTGACTCGAGTGCTGACAGTTGTCCCGGTGGAGGGATGCGTGTTGCGGGTAGTGACAGACGGTGACTGGGTAGCCAGGGGGTAACTGCACAGCTCGTCAGGGTCTGCCCTTGTCCTGGCGAGCCCTGGTGTTTCCCTTTAGCTCTGGACATGTAGCATGGAGATGGCCGAGACCTCTGCAGTAGAGGCAGCAGCCTTCGCGCATGCACCTGTCATGCTCCTGTGGACTCAGACGTGTGCGTCCCAGCTGCATGGGCTCCTCAGTGCTGGGTTTGAGGGGCTTGGGGTGCTCAGGAAACCAGGATGCTGTGGTGGTGTAAAAAAAGCACTGTCTCACGTGTTCTCAGAGGCGGTTGTCAATCCTGATTGCCAGCGTTGTCAGGGACTTGAGGTCCTCTCCCAGTTCCCGAGAGGCCAGTCCATCCTGGATGTAGTTAGACAACCCCTGGTGGAAAGCGGTGACCAGTGCCTCCGTATTCCATCCACTGTTGGTGGCGAGGGTGCGGAATTCAATGGCTGACTGCTTCTCGTCCGCTGACTGGGTGGTCAAAGACTCATCGCACCTCGACAGTGAAGGCTAAAATGGAGCTGCAGGATGGTGGCTGCTGTTGCACACACCTTGCCCGAGAGTAGAGAGCTTATGTAGGCGATTATGGTCTGATCGGTGTGGAACAAGGAGGACTGTAGCTCGAACACCAGAGAGCACTGGGTGAGGAACCCTTTGCATCCTCCCGGGTGGCTGTTACACCACTTGGGGGCTGGGATCTTGGGTTCCCAGTGCAGGTTCTCTGGAGGAACTATGGCAATGCCTGTAGCACTGGGTGATGAGACTTGGGCTTTGGCTCCTCCTAGGTTAGGGTTGGACGGTGGTTGGAGGGAGTTGGTAAGTGCCCGGAGTGTTTCTGATATCTGGAATAGTTGTTCTTGCTGCCACTCCAGCAGTGCTCCTTTGTGGGTTACAACATTCTTGATCTGGGTGATCTCTACTGGGTCCATTTTGTGGGCTGAAGCTTGCTGTGACATGGTGAGCTTGGACCCAGGTGCAGAGAAGAGACCAGATGAGGAATCAGCGGTTAGCTTCTTATGGGCAGGTGGGACGCTAGTACCCATATCAAAAATATCCCACTTCCTGGATGGAGTTTCCTCAGGTTTTCGCCTGGCATATCAGTTCTGTTATACTCACAGACATTGTTTTAACAGTTTTGGAAACTTTAGTGTTTTCTATCCAATACTACCATGCGTATGCATATCCTAGCTTCTGGGCCTGAGTAACAGGCTGTTTACATTGTGCACCTCATTCATCCAAAATTCAAAGTACTGCCTCCTACCCAAGAGAGGTTAAGGAAAAACATAATACTTTACTGAGACACAGTAATGGAAGAATCACAGTAACACTGGGAAAACAACAAACACTAAGTCTCGAAAACTCACTCAGGAGACAAACGCACATGGCACATAATTCAAGCTTCAGCAAAGGACAACAGAAAACAGAAAACACACCTCTTTTAACAGATAAATCATAATGAGTAAATAGGACACACTGAGTGTCGTTAATGTCTCTAGGATGGTTTTTGCCGCCCTCTGGTGACAGGTGGAACCATGACAGCATGATGGTATTATAAGTATAGAAGCAAAGATTGCTTTCATTTAATTGAAAAGGTATTGGAATGGGATTAGTGTGGTGTATGAAGAATCCAATACTTGAATGTGGTACGAATCCCATTATTGTGGGAGCACTTCCTCTAAGAGTGCCACGTCCTGACCAGTATAGGGGTTATTTGTTATTATAGTTTGGTCAGGACGTGGCAGGGGGTGTTTGTTTTATGTGGTTTGGGCTATGTATTTAGGTAGAGGGGTGTTTGGTTTATGTGGTTCGGGGTTTGTTAGTCTATGTTCTATGTTAGTGTATTTTCTATGTTCTGTCTAGTCTTTTGTATTTCTATGTGTAGTTAATTGGGGTTGGACCTTCAATTGGAGGCAGCTGGTTATTGTTGCCTCTGATTGAGGGTCCTATAATTAGGAGTTTGTTTTTCATGGGTTTTGTGGGAGATTGTGCTTGTTTAGCTGTGTGCCTGACAAGACTGTCCAGTTCGTTTGTGGTTTTCTGTATACGTATTTATGTTTTCCTTCTTCACCAAATAAAAAGATGAATATATATTTTCCCGCTGCGTCTTGGTCTCTACCCTACGACACCCGTGACAAAGAGTATGAATTAGGCTGTTTGAGAAGGTTTGAATCCTAAGTAACCTGCATATGCATTGTTTGAAGTACAAGAGACCAACATAGCAACTGTTGTAAGTTAATGCTGTGTGCTGGAAAACCTTGGTAGAGCATGGGTGGAGTAGGCGTTGTGGTGCTCATATGAATTTCCTTTCTTTTTCAGCTTCAGACCAATTCCTACTTCTCACTTAAAACATTGTTTTTTGTATTTAACAGAGTATGGCATCTTTTGGGGATGAGCCGTAATGGAGTAATACATAACCACCCAAAAGAGCCAGAATGTAGTATGGACAGAGGCTGCTGAATGTGGTCTACATCATCCCAGATCAGGAATAGGCAGCATGAACAGAGTATAGTACATTCACTCACTTTGACATCATAACCGGGAGACAAAGACACTTACTCTAACTAAAACTATTACTTTGATGGGTTATTAGTAGCTCTCTATATATGTTGTCTCTGATTCCAGATCTTCTTTTGACTTTGTTTACTTCCAGACCTTGGTCTCTGAACACTGCAAGAGAACATTTGAGAAGCAAAGGTAAGACTTGTTATCCACTGTGGGGTTGACTTCTATGAGTATGTTTGTGCGTGTGTATGTGTTACATCTTTGATGTGAACATAATAAGCCTGTCAGTGGGTGGAATGGAATCTTCATTGATCTGATGTTGTACTGGACTGTTGCCTAGCTGCCTACACATCTCAGTGAGTAGAAATAGCATCAGTTCTTATTAGTATGATATTACTATGGCTGCTGTCAACCTCAGGGGAGGTAACAGCACAGCAGGCTACTGTCAACAACACCACCGCCGTTTACCATAGGGAATAGTCTATCGGTTCCAGACAGAGCTCACACATTCAAATCACTTTATTCAGAGTTAGATATTTTACCTCAAATGCTTTTCACAGCTTTTTTATTTTGTGTTATACCCAGTGACGATTTTAGCATGAAAATCTTGGTGGGGCAAAAAAAAACAAATGTGGGATGCATGCCAGCAAAGCCATTACACTACACAACACTAAACAATACATTAATTGCACTATAACGGTGACAAACGGTGCCCACAAACTGTTAGGGCCTGCATAAAGCTGTCCCAACAGCAGAGTCCCAACAGCAGTCCCAACATCTTACCACATGGCTATCAGCGGAGCCTTGTCCGACAGCGAAATATTTAATTTAGCCTCATTTACTTCCTTTAAAAAAAATATGGCTGACTTGCTTAAGGTAAATGTGGTTTCTACTGACAAACTGTACAAACTATGGCATAAGGGGACGACAAGCAGATAAGAGGCAATCCGTAATATTGATTAAGACATTAGTGAGCGAGCTAGGACGGACGTAGTCAATGTAACTATTTGTTCAGCACTTTTGAAATGTACAGTCGACAGAATTCAGAACATGGGCCGTTCTTACAGTGTTCTCCCTGGACATAAAGTCAGAACCGTAGGATAAATAAAGTGGGCATATAAGCAGACAATGAAAGCTCATGCAATATTATATTATTACATTTCTCTAAAACAGGTTATAGGCTACATGTGCACCACCAAGTCAGAACAGTATGCAAAATAAAGAGGGGAAAATAGACCAAATTATTAGGGTGAGGCACATGGCCTACTAACAGCTTACTACACAACATACACTTAGTATTACTTTCTTAGCTACAGTATACATATCTCCCTGGCATATTACATAATTTATGCGGCAGCATACAACACATTTTTGGACTCACCTTTGTGTGCTGTGCTCACTTGAACAGGAAGGTGGTGCGGCGGTCCTTCGTGGGAAACTTTTGTCATCAAACATTGTCATCCAAGTCTGGCATTCTCTGGATTATTGGTGCTTTCAAGACAACTCTGAAAAAAACAAGGTTGAATCATGATGATGTCAGTGATCTTCAGATTGTAGCTGTAGAAAGAGGCCCGAGTTCCCGATTTACAATTATTTTATTTATTTTTAATTAACCAGGTACATCAGTTGAGAACAAGTTCTCATTTACAACTGCGAACTGGCCGAGATAGAGCAAAGCATTGCGAAAAAAACAACACATGGAATAAACAAACATACAGTCCATAACACAATAGAAAGTCTATATACAGTGTGTGCAAATGTAGTAAGATTAGGGAGGTAAGGCAATAAATAGGCCATAGTGACGAAAAAATTACAACTTAGCAATTAAACACTGGAGTGATAGATGTGCGGAAGATGAATGTGCAAGTAGAGATACTGGGGTGCAAAGGAGCAAAAAATAAAATAAAATTATAACATGGGGATGAGGTAGTTGGGTGGGCTATTTACAGATGGGTGCAATGATCGGTAAGCTGCTCTGACATCTGATGCTTAAAGTTAGAGAGGGAGATATAAGTCTCCAGCTTCAGTGATTTTTTTCAGTTCGTTCCAGTCATTGGCAGCAGAGAACTGGAAGGAAAGGCGGCCAAAGGAGGAATTGGCTTTGGGGGTGACCAGTGAAATATACCTGCTGGAGCGCGTGCTACAGGTGGGTGCTGCTATGGTGACCAGTGAGCTGAGATAAGGCAGGGCTTTACCAAGCAAAGATTTATAGATGACCTGGAGCCAGTGGGTTTGGCGATGAATATGAAGTGAGGGCCAGCCAACGAGAGCATACAAATCGCAGTGGTGGGTAGTATATGGGGCTTTGGTAGACTGCATCCAAATCGCTGAGTAGATTGTTGGTGGCTATTTTGTAAATAACATCGCCGAAGTCAAGGATTGGTAGGATAGTCAGTTTTATGAGTGTATGTTTGGCAGCATGAGTGAAGGATGCTTTGTTGTGAAATAGGAAGCCAATTCTAGATTTAATTTTGGATTGGAGATGCTTAAGGAGAGATTACAGTCTAACCAGACACCTAGGTATTTGTAGTTGTCCACATATTCTAAGTCAGAACCGTCCAAAGTAGTGATGCTGGACGGGCGGGTAGGTGTGTGCAGTGATCAGTTGAAGAGCATGCATTTAGTTTTACTTGCATTTAAGAGCAGTTGGAGGCCACGGAAGGAGAGTTGTATGGCATTGAAGCTCGTCTGGAGGTTAGTTAACACAGTGTCCAAAGAAGGGCCAGAAGTATACAGAATGGTGTCATCTGCGTAGAGGTAGATCAGAGAATCACCAGCAGCAAGAGCGACATCATTGATGTATACAGAGAAAAGAGTCGGCCCGAGGATTGAACCCTGTGGCACCCCTATAGGGACTGCCAGAGGTCCGGACAACAGGCCCTCCGATTTGACACACTGAACTCTGTCTGAGAAGTAGTTGGTGAACCAGGCGAGGCAGTCATTTGAGAAACCAAGGCTGTTGAGTCAGCCGATAAGAATGTGGTAATTGACAGAGTCGAAAGCCTTGGCCAGGTCGATGAATACAGCTGCACAGTATTGTCTCTTATTGATGGCGGTTATGTGCTACAGGTTTGTGCTACAGGATGCAAATTTCTGTTTGAAAAAGCTCGCCTTTGCTTTCCTAACTGCCTGTGTATATTGGTTCCTAACTTCCCTGAAAAGTTGCATATCGTCTGTTTGGATGACCGTTCCAAAACGTATTTTCCCAGTCATAGCTCGTTTTTTCCTGAGTTCCCAATTTTCTTAAACCCATTGAAATCATATTTCCCAGTTTCTAATTTACAGTTGTTTTGAACATGGCACAAATAATGTACCCAGTGGGCTTCCATAAAGTTCTACCCTTAGTCTTGGCGGTGGCATAGTGTCCCCATGAGTGGCAGAACACTGAGCCAATCACGGCACAACTAGAGAACATTACCATCCCCTACGCTCCGTATTTTCTGCTGGCTGCCCCACCACCACAGAAAACACTGAGTTTGGCTGAAACACCTGCATTTTGGAGCTGCCTTACTCAAGAAAGCAAAAAAGAGACCATGTTTGTATGTGGCTTATTAACTCAATGATTTTTTTTTGCAAACAACTGATGTGTTTGCAAACAATAACATGCAATACAGGTGAGCCCCAAAAAATATATTATCTACTATTGTTATACCAGAGGCGACTGAATTGAATATTGTAGGATTGGAGTTGTTTGTGTGGTCTCAGTAAGCGGTGATCGTTGGTTTTAACAACCACATAACCCCTCCAGTGGATTCATCTGTCTATCTGTCACTCACCCTGAATAAAGAGAGGATCAGGGGTGGCAGAGGGTGACAGCTCGCAGGATTGATGTCCTGGTTAAGAGTTATAAATCAATGGCTGAAACAGCAGAACCCTCTGTGGTTTGGGATTCCCTCAACGCATGGATTTATACCACAAGCTGAGCTGTTATTTACATGATGCTACCAATACTGATCACATACCTGATACATTTATACATAACACAGTGCTGTTTAAATTGACTCTAGACCTAGGGGAGAGTTGGGTAAGTTGATAATTATTTTACAATCAGCATCACTCTGTCAAGGCAAATGTAGTATTCCTTCTAAGAAAGATATCTACTTATATTTCAGGACGTTGTGTATCCCTGGAAATAATCTGAGTTCATGTAAACATTATAGATTTGAAAATATACAGTAGCTTGTCCCAAAAAATTGGTCTCTTGGCACAACTTACTACGGAAATGGGGTAAGCTGAGCCGAGGGACAGGGTAAGTTAACCCACCTACAAATTTATTTCTGAAATATTACCACTACCTTTTTGAAACTTTATTTCCCAAACACAATTCAACACAATCACTTTTTTGTATAATTTTAAGCATCTTTTAACAAAGGCTTAACACCAAACAAACACTTCGTAATTTTTAAAACACTTTCAACATAGAAACAAGGGTGGCTTAACTTACCCTTTTGGCTAAACTTACCCCACTCTCCCCTACTGGAAGGTCTGTCTCTTTGCAACAGATAATGGTGTGGTAACACCATATTTTAGTCAATATGAACAGTTGGGCAGCAGTGAGCAAATATAGCCAAATGTACACAGCTGTATACAGCCCCACAGCCTCATTATCATTTGTAAAAACGACATTCATTTATCACCTTTTATTCACCGATGAAGTTAGAGGTAGTTTCGCGAGCCAATGCTAACTAGAGGTAGCGAAACTACCTTTAACGTCCTCCATGCTGGACACGGAGACATAAAAATGGTATCCAAGAGTTAATCTGCTTCTGTTGAAGTATAAAAAAGGCCTCATTGCCAAAATCCTGAAGTATCCCTTTAAAGAGGATTGTTTTCTGAATCAACAAATGTGTTATTTTTACACTTCTTGTAGACGGTTGCGTAAGGTGCTTTTGATAGCTCACCACAAAGGGCCTCTTCTCTCTCAGCTTCCTGAATCTGCCCGTTGTGGGGCCAGTCTTTCCTCATAGTATATTCCAATCAGATCACCTCTCATCTCGGAAGTAGCACTATGTGTGTTTTCCAATGTTATTTTCCAGATCACCACCACTCACCACACTGGGTGGCTCCGTCTCCCCATACCCCTGCTCTCTTCCTGAACGTTGATTAAAAGTAAAATATGATAGTGGTCTGTTGTAGGCCGGCCTAATTGATTTTTAACACTAGGTGCACAAAGAATTGGCTGATAGCAGACCATACCAGGCTTTGTCAACATTGGGCCCAGTGCCCCCCTCTCAGGAAGGCACCCCAGTAAAGCCACTGTGTGTGTGCTAATGTACAGGCCACACACAGAGACATCCTTCAGTGTACCAGCCTGCCAGCCTGCCAGTCGAGCATTATAGGGACAGACAGATAGACTAGAAACAGCTCATCCCTTCTCTTTGTGTCTGTCTCTCTGAGCTCCCATCAGCTGGGTGGGAAGCATGAACCAGAAGGGTCTGTGGGAGGGGGGCTTGCAGGTGGTAGATTTTAATGTGTTTGGGGGTAGGGTGTGTAGGCACTAGGCAGCTTCTTAACTTCTTACTGTATCTATGTACTGTATCTGTTGCATAACCATTCATCTTACATACACATTTCTTGAGGGACGCTGCTGAAAGTGTCTAACATCCGGATTCTCACAAAAGGCTTTTCTCCAATCCACAACTCTCCTGATGCTTTGATAATTGCTTTAATAGGGTTTATTTGAATCATGAAGTGGCAACAAATAAACCTTTGCTGCTGCGCTCTCTAGTAGATTTAGTTTAGGAGCTTTCCTTTTAACTAAAAGATTATACATTCTCTCTTTGCAGTAATATAGAGGTCATTAATTGAATAGTAAAACATAAAGAGTCCATATCTCTTCCTATAGAAAGGCAGTAGATTTCTGTGTCTGTGCCTACGTACACTATGGATTTATGGCCTATTTTATGGTGGCTTGAATTGGTTCCTCCACTGCCCATTTGGTTTTAGTGCTTGTTTTCTCCACATGTTGAAATCACACACTGCTGTTCATTACCAGAGGACATCCATCCGTGAAGTTCATTTTCTTTTTTTTTGTTAAGATATTATTTATGTAAAAGAAATTACAATACAAAACATACAGTGCCTTCAGAAAGTATTCACACCGCTTGACCCTTTCCACATTTTGACAGCCTGAATTTAAAATGGCATGAATTGCAAAAAACAATTGTCACTGGCCTACACGCAATACCCCATAATGTCAAAGTGGAATTATTTACAAATTATTTAAAAATGAAAAGCTGAAATGTCTTGAGTTAATAAGCATTCAACCACTTTGTTATGGCAAGCGTAAATAAGTTCAGGTGTCACGGTTGACGTTGGGAAAGGAGGACCAAAATGCAGCAGGATTGTGGATGCTCATCTTTACGTTTATTGAAATAACGAAGTGAACACCAAAATAACAAAAGAACGAACTCACGATCAACGAAACAGTCTTGTAAGGCTTACTCACGCTAAACAAGAAACAGGCAAAACAAGAAACAATCTCCCACCAATTACAAACACAAACACCCCCTAATATATAGGACTCTCAATCAAAGGCAAATAGACAACACCTGCCTTCAATTGAGAGTCCCCACCCCAATTAACTAAACATAGAACCAGACTCACTAGATTAAACATAGAAATACATGAATATAAAACAGTGCCCAAAAACCCCGGAATACATAAATCAAATGCCCTACTAAATCAAACACCACCCCGAACCACATAAAACAAATACCCTCTGCCACGTCCTGACCACACTACAATAACAATTAACCCTTATACTGGTCAGGACGTGACATCAGGAGTAAAATGTGTCACATGTCACAATTTGTTGCATGGACTCCGTGTGCATTAATGGTGTCTAATATGATTTTTGAATGACTACCTCATCTCTGTACCCCACACATACTATAATCTGTAAGGTCCCTCAGTCGAGCAGTGAATTTCAAATACAGATTCAACCACAAAGACCAGGAAGGTTTTCCAATGCCTCGCAAAGAAGGGCACCTATTAGGGAGATGGGAACAAATAAAATAAATAGACTTTGAATATCCCTTTAAGCATGGTGTATCAATACACCCAGTCACTACAAAGATACAGGCGTCCTTCTGAACTCAGTTGCCGGAGAGGAAGGAAACCGCTCAGATATTTCACCATAAGGCCAATGGTGACTTTAAAACAGTTTAATGGTTGTGATAGGAGAAAACTGAGGATGGATCAACAACATTGTAGTTACTCCACAATACTAACCTACAGTAATGGGCAGAGTGAAAAGAAGGAAGTCTGTACAGAATAAAAAATATTCCAAAATGTGCATCCTGTTTGCAACAAGGCACTAAAGTAATACTGAAAAAGAAATTGTCAAAGCAATTAACTTTTTGTCCTGAATTATGTTTGGGGCAAATCCAATACAACACATTACTGTGTACCACTCTCCACTTTTTCAAGCATAGTGGTGGCCGCATCATGTTATAGGTATGCTTGTAATTGTTAAGGATTGGGGAGTTTTTAGGATAAAAAAATTTACGGAATGAAGCTAAGCACAGGCAAAATCTGGTTTAGTCTGCTTTCCACCAGACACTGGGAGATTAATTCCCTTTCAGCAGGACAATAACTTAAAACACAATTTACTCTGGTGTTGCTTACCAAGAAGACAGTGAATGTTCCTGAGTGGCGAGTTACAGTTTTTACTTTAACCTTTTACTGAAGCAGATAAATCAGGGTCACCTAGAATGTTTCTTGGTAGTCTTAAACAAATCTACTTTGAAACAAAAGTATACACAATAAATGTATTCAATTTTGAGTTTGCATACTAATATTACACTTTATATACATCACTGAAGACTGAAACATGACAAAACCATTTGACAGAGAAAAAAAAGATTTGAGGCGTTTCAAAAATAATGTTAATTCAAATATTTATAACATTCCACCAATGAGGCAACTAGAGGGCGATTTGGTCATTTGACTGCAAGAAAGGGGCCTACTCTACACTCTTGAAAATCTATGGCAAATGGTTATCTAGCAATGATCAACAACCAATTTGACAGAGTTTGAAGAATTTTGAAAAGAATAATCAGCAAATGTTGCACAATCCAGGTGTGGAAAGCTCTTAGAGACATACCCAGAAAGATTCACAGCTGTAACCACTGCCAAAGGTGCTTCTTCAAAGTATTGACTCAGGGGTGTGAATACTTATGTAAATTTGATATTTCTGTATTTAATTTTCAATACATTTGTAAAAAAATTCTAAAAACATATCACTTTGTCATTATTGGGTATTGTGTGTAGATGGGTAAAAAAACATATACACTATATATACAAAAGTATATGGACTCCCCTTCAAATTACTGGTTTCGGCTATTTCAGCCACACCTCTCGCTGACAGGTGTATAAAATCGAGCACACAGCCATGCAATCTCCATAGACAAACATTGGCAGTAGAATGCCCTTACTGAAGAGCTCAATGACTCTCAACGTGGCACCGTCATAGGATGCCACCTTTCCAACAAGTCAGTTTGTGAATTTTCTGCCTTACTAGAGCTTCACTGGTCAACTGTAAGTACTTGTGAATTGGAAATGTCTAGGAGTCAGCCGCGAAATGGTAGGTCACACAAGCTAATAGAACGGGACTGCTGAGTGATGAAGCGCATACCGTGTAACAATCATCTGTCCTCGGGTGCAACACTCACTACCGAGTTCCAAACTGCCTCTGGAAGCAATGTCAGAACAATAACTGTTCATCAGGAGCTTCATGAAATGGGTTTCCATAGCCGAGCAGCCACACGCAGTCTAAGATCACCATGCGCAATGCCAAGCGTCGGCTGGAGTGGTGTAAAGCTTGCTGCCATTGGTCTCTGGAGCAGTGGAAACGCGTTCTCTGGAGTGATGAATCATGCTTCACCATCTGGCAGTCCGACGGACAAATCTGGGTTTGGCGGATACCAGGAGAACGTTACCTGGCTTGGCCCCTTAGTTCCAGTGTAGGAAATCTTAACGCTACAGCATACAATGGCATTCTAGACGATTCTTTGCTTCCAACTTTGTGGCAACAGTTTGAGGTAGGCCTTTTTCTGTTTCAGCATGACAATAACCCATGCACAAAGCAAGGTCCATATGTAACCGATGTGAAATGGCTAGTTAGTTAGCGGTGGTGCGCGCTAATAGCATTTCAATCAGTGACGTCACTCGCTCTGAGACTTGAAGTAGGGTTTCCCCTTGCGTTGCAAGGGCCGTGGCTTTTGTGGCGCGATGGGTAACGATGCTTCGGTGGGTGTCAGTTGTTGATGTGTGCAAGGGTCCCTGGTTCGAGCCCGGGTTGGGGCGAAGAGAGGGACGGAACCTACACTGTTACATTGATGCTGTTGACCCGGATCATTGGTTGCTGCGGAAAAGGAGGAGGTCAAAAGGGGGGTGAGTGTAACCGATGTGAAATGGCTAGTTAGTTAGCGGTGGTGCACGCTAATAGCATTTCAATCAGTGACGTCACTCGCTCTGAGACTTGAAGTAGGGTTTCCCCTTGCATTGCAAGGGCTGCGGCTTTTGTGGCGTGATGGGTAACGATGCTTCGGTGGGTGTCAGTTGTTGATGTGTGCAAGGGTCCCTGGTTCGAGCCCGGGTTGGGGCGAAGAGAGGGCTGGAACCTACACTGTTACACATACAGAAATGGTCTGTCGAGATTGGTGTGGAAGAACTTGACTGGCCTGCACAGAGACCTGACCTCAACCCTATCGAACACCTTTGGGAGGAATTGGAACACCGACTGCAAGCCAGGCTAAATCACCCAACATCAGTGCCCGACCTCACTAATGCTCTTGTGGCGGAATGGAAGCATGTCCACATACTTTTGGTCATGTAGTTTATGTATCAGGTCTGGTAATACTTTGGCCATTCTATTGTTTATGAGCTTTGTTATTGTTTTATTGTTACAATTTATTTAAACTTATGGGTCTGCAATCAGCTGGGGACTCTCCAGATTTCCCTGGTTTTACTACAGCTGAAATAACTGTTTGATACATAGAACTAAGAAGCACTGAATTGAGTGACATAATGTGTTGTCATTTGTGTAAATAGGGGCGCTACTTTGTGCCAAAATATTAATTCGAATTCTATGGGAAAATCGTCCATTCCTGGTGCTTTTCTTCGCACACATTTTTTAATAGTGTCTAATATTTATTTTTGGGTGATCTCTGTTTTTAGTGATTCTTCTTTTGTCAGCTGATAATTTCTTCATGAATCTAATTGACCTTTTGCTTAATGTGATACACAGTAAAAGGTGTTAGGCCTCTATAATTCCACATGCTTGAATAGCTGGGTGTATATCCTGTACTGTGCCTGTTTAATCACCCATCTGAGGAGAGGGAATTGAGGAAATGGAGAGGGCTCATAAAGGGAGGGTCAGAGAGATGGCCATTGGTCTGGTGATAACTTTATTAGGGGGATGGGGCTGCACTCTACTGTTTGATACTGTGTTAATTAACAGACAATGTTGGTGATCTTCATCAATGCTCGTTTAATTACTTTTTAGTGGCCGGAAGAGTGTGTTAAAATAACTGATACGAGTGGAATACATTTCTAAAAGAATAAGACTTCATTGGAATCATTCTGTATGTATTAATTTATGGCACTATGTCAAATCAAATCAAATGTATTTATATAGCCCTTCGTACATCAGCTGAAATCTCAAAGTGCTGTACAGAAACCCAGCCTAAAACCCCAAACAGCAAGCAATGCATGTGAAAGAAGCACGGTGGCTAGGAAAAACTCCCTAGGAAAAACTCCCTAGAAAGGCCAAAAACCTAGGAAGAAACCTAGAGAGGAACCAGGCTATGAGGGGTGGCCAGTCCTCTTCTGGCTGTGCCGGGTGGATATTATAACAGAACATGGTCAAGATATTAAAATGTTCATAAATGACCAGCATGGTCAAATAATAATAATCATAGTAGTTGTCGAGGGTGCAACAAGCACGTCCGGTGAACAGGTCAGGGTTCTGTAGCCGCAGGCAGAACAGTTGAAACTGGAGCAGCAGCATGGCCAGGTGGACTGGGGACAGCAAGGAGTCATCATGCCAGGTAGTCCTGAGGCATGGTCCTAGGGCTCAGGTCCTCCGAGAGAAAGAAAGAAAGAGAGAAAGAGAGAGAGAGAGAATTAGAGAGAGCATATTTAAATTCACACAGGACACCGGATAAGACAAGAGAATACTCCAGATGTAACAGACTGACCCTAGCCCCCCGACATAAACTACTGCAGCATAAGTACTGGAGGCTGAGACAGGAGGGATCAGAAGACACTGTGGCCCCATCCGATGATACCCCCGGACAGGGCCAAACAAGCAGGATATAACCCCACCCACTTTGCCAAAGCACAGCCCCCACACCACTAGAGGGATGTCTACAACCACCAACTTACCGTCCGAAGATAAGGCCGAGTATAGCCTACAAAGATCTCCGCCATGGCACAACCCAAGGGGGGGCGCCAACCCAGACAGGAAGACCACGTCAGTGACTCAACCCACTCAAGTGACGCACCCCTCCCATGGACGGCATGGAAGAACACCAGTAAGTCAGAGACTCAGCCCCTGTAATAGGGTTAGAGGCAGAGAATCCCAGTGGAAAGAGGGGAACCGGCAAGGCAGAGACTGTAACTGTATCCATTACTGCAGAGGATTATTGTCAGCATACAATAGTCTGTTCTTCCAGATCAGAAGAATATAAGATTAATATTTGCTTTGTCATAAAACATTTTTGTGACAGGTAATCCTGTCTGTGTGTATTGTACTAGAACTGTGGACTAGCTGGATGGGTATGCTGCACCTCCATCCTTCTCTTGCTCGCTCTCTCGCTCTCTCTCTCTCCTTGCCCTGGGGTGGCAAGTGAATGTAGCAGGGTCAGGAGCAACGCCACAGGGTCCTGACAGCTGTGTGTGGTTGTGACACGGGTTTAATGTATGCCTAATTAGAAATGCTGGGGTCCCACCCCAGGACTCACATTGACATGGTGGTAGTGGGGTTGGTGGTGATGAGACAACATGAGAGGGGTGAAAGGTCACTCTGATTCATAGGATTCAGAACAAATGTCTTTCTGGATCATTCTCTGGTCTCCCTTTCTCAAGTTGTCTTCCTTTATCAGCTTCTTGATTTTCTCAGATTTTCTCTGTTGACTGGTGGTTGATACATGTGTGTGTGTGACTGTGGTGCGCATGCATGTCCACTACACTTGGCTCCCCAATATAGATTTACAAGCTCTGCAGGGAGAAACAAATGATAGCAATCAGAATGATCCAGAGGAGGTCAACTGATGCATGATCAATCTGAGCCTTCATTAAAAGCCAACTAGGCATCTGCAACCCTATACAATATCAATACTGCAGCGCCACAGAGAGATGTCTGGGCTGTTAGTGAGGGAGGCTGCTGGCAGCCTGACTGACTGTCGTTACACTGTGGCCAATCAGCCAGAAGATCAGTTAGACAGCGACACTTACCATCGTGCCAAAACACAAGTCATTTCAGACTGATGGGGTGTCTGGGCTGCTGCTGTTAAAAGGGAGGGAGTGGAGATGGACCTGTACCGTTAGCAAGGGGGATAGTGTTTGTTCACGATGGTTTCATATAGTATGAGTGAAGACAAAGGGTTGTGTTGAGTTTGTGTTGTTTCACACTGTGTTCCTGCTGTCTAATTGTACATTATGGATTATTAAGCTACCATTACTAATGTATGACGTAGTCTAATAGCCAATCGGAGCATTACAAAAAACGCAGAGAAACATAGTTATTGAACCATTCTTTTCATGGCTCCCTGGTGGGACTAAGGGGGCATTGAACGGGGCATTGAAGGAGGCATTGAGGTCCCTCTCTTATTCCCCTCTTTATGTTTCCATCTCTCCTCCAGTCTTAACCCCCTGTGTGGTTCTGAACGAGTTTGGGGTAGCCAGATAATCTACCGACAAAGGCTAAGAAGGAGGGAGAAATGGGAGAATTAAGATGGAGAAAGGGAGTGAAGAAGCAAATAAGTGGTATTTACCTTTCCATTCCCCAAGGGCAAGGTTAACAGCTGATAAGACCGTCCCCACTATGCCCATGTTCCCATTACCAGGCCCTGTATGAGACAGGCAGGCAGCGCTGGGCTGAGCACTGTGACAGGAGATAATTCTTGTCTCTGTGAGCGCTACAAGTGGCCCCCCCTGGGAAGAACATGGGACTCCCAAAGGACCCACCAGAAGTTGGAAGCTAAAAAAAAGAATCCATTCTCTTTGAGAACTCTGCCTAAACTTGTGTTCTCTGCTGTGACCTATTGATTTCTGTAGCCATCATTTATTCTCCAGCAGCCAGTGGCTGTTTACTGAAAGGCCAAACCAATATTGTCTATAATCATCATTAAGTCAAGGCCATTAGGAGTGGCCTCTCCCTGCACTAATTTGATGACAGAAGAGAAATGGGCAGTAATTCATAGAAAACAAATGACAATATAAACCTCTCCTGTGGCACTCTTGTGATGATAGTTGATCTAATTTGACTAACCTGCTGATAGGAGACTGAAAATAAACAAACATTAAAGGTCCAATGCATCCGTTTTTATCTCGATATCAAATCATTTCTGGGTACCAACTAAGTACCTTACTTGTTTTCGTTTAAAATGGTCAAAAATAAACAAAAAGAGCAAAGAGTAATTTCTCAAGGAAGAATTTTGCTATGACTGTCTGGAAGTGTACCGTTAGCAAGGGGGATAGTGTTTGTTCACGATGGTTTCATATAGTATGAGTGAAGACAAAGGGTTGTGTTGAGTTTGTGTTGTTTCACACTGTGTTCCTGCTGTCTAATTGTACATTATGGATTATTAAGCTACCATTACTAATGTATGACTGGGGAGGGGAAAACTGAAAACGTGTTGTTATTGGCATAGATATTTGGAACTCTTTCTTATTGGTCTATTAACTAATTTACTGCATGGCGATGTCACCAGGCAGCCCAAAACTCCATCCCACCAATTTGAGGCAGCTCTTACACTAAAAGGACATTATCATAATTTTCACAATTTCACAGTATTATTCCAATCTCATTGTGTGAAAATACATATAAAACACAGGCTGATCATGTTTTTGACTGCACTGGGCCTTTAAGAAGTGGGGTCCCATTACCATCACTTCTGTGGTTCTACCAGTGTGTAATGAACACGAGGGAAACAGAGAGCTGGTTTCAAGCGCAGTGCGCAGCAGGTGTTTAATGAAAGGAACCATAGGAGGAGGCAGGGTCCAGGCAGAAGGTCATACACTTCTGGCAACAGTACAGGCAGGGAATAGGTAAAAGGCTTCGTTCCTGAGTGAGGCAGGCAAAAACAATCATACACGGGAGGAGAGAAGGACAGGAAAAAACAGAGCTCCGAAAAAGTGTGTCCCAAAACAAACAATACCTCACAGTGATGGGGTGCAAGGAACTGAACTAAATAGTGTGGGATGATGACATGCAGGTGATTAGAATTCCCTTGATTGTGCCCTCTTCGGCACAATCAAGGCTCTGTTTGTGTTTTCTCTAGCACCTCCATGTTCTTTTTGGGTTCTCTTGGAGCGTACCGCAGGGAGCGCGGAGGGGGGCTAAGTGGCCGACCCCACCGGGTCACCTCACACAGTCCTGGCCTCTGTTGGGAAGTCCCCAAACCGCAGCGCTCACAGACTACCACACTCGCCCGCATACTGCCCTGTTGCCGATGGATACGGAGAGAAGGACTCCACTGGTGACTGAGTTCCCTGCTTCTCTTATTCAAAAGACTACCAATTTCCAATATTGTTTTTTGCGATATAACTGAATTACATAAAAACAAGCAAATGAGAGAGGTGTCTAATGCATGCAGTTTATTGAGGTTAGGGACAAGGCAGAGGTAAGACAGCAATGTCCCTTTACACTTGTGTTGGAGTCGAGACAGGGGAAAAACTGCTTGAGCAGTTGGGATCTTCTCATGTTCACTTCAGTGAGCGCGACTAGTTTCCTAGAGATCTCAGAGATAATGAGATGTTTCTCTATGCCTTTGTACTGTGGATCACACTCCAGCCGAGTGCTGTTTGAAGTCTGTTATGCTGTGTCTTGTCTGTATTGTACGTTTCTAGTCCACAGGGAGCCTGTCTGAGCTCTTTGTTATTATGACTGGGCCTTTTGTCTGTAGCGAGACCATCACATATCCTCCTCCCCATTTATCCAACAACCCAATCATCAGGCATCTCATCTCTCTTCCTGTCTCATTGAAGCAATGTAAAAGATGACGTGTGATATGGATGAAGGGAGAGGGGAATGGTGTGTGTGTTTGTGTGGTACAATTTTCCTGTAACAGCCAGAACACATCACCAATTCCCAGTCCTCTTGAAAAAGAAAGAAAAACAGACCCGTAGCAGGATTAATGATGTGTTAGGTGCTAAATGTATAAACATTCATATCTCACTGTCTGTGGATCTCACTCTACCAGACTAATATGGAGGGCTGTGGAAGAGTGTCCCTGTGGTGCATTCAGAGATTACTTGCATGAGGAAACACTGTCTGATGATTCTACTAAGACACACACACACACACACACTGGGACTGTCCATCACAAACTATTTCATCAGCCATAAATGACTCGTCTGTTTTTCCTCAGCCCTGGTAGAGACTATTACTGCAACTGATCCATCGGAAATAGTTTCCGATTCTGATTGTCAAGTTTTATAACAAATACGATGAGCTCATCACAACCTGAGAAAATCTAAATGAAATCTTTGCTGTGATGTCTTCCACCAGCGAGGAAGTGTCTCTTGTTTCTCTGGGATATTTACATACTGTATATTATTAGTACTCCTGCAGTAAAATCACTCCAATAAAAGGATGTGTGTTTTGGTACTTGTCAGGGTTATGTGCTTTTTCATGAATACTGAGGGGTCTCTGCATTGATTTATTAAGCAAGGATTGTAATCCTTGGGCGGGCCGCCTAAGCATTTAAAAAATATATACTTATTTTGTTTAAATACATTTTCGGGATGGGAAAATGCTTTAAGTGTAAACTTAAAAGAATAAAACCAGATATAAAGTATGTAGAAAAGATAATGGACCTATATATGTTTTTAATAACATAATCATTGCGATCTAACAATCACCAAAATAAAAGCAAGACATTCGGGAGAATTGAAAATTCCAAAAAACAATGAATTTAGCAGTATTCATTTTGTTATTATGTTTGAGCAAACGAACACAGCATTAGACACAGCCGACCGCACTCATTGCCACGCCCTCTGCCACGTCTCTTTTGATCAAGAAAAAACCTTGGTAAGAAGTCAATGTTTTAGCGGTCATCAAATTAGTGTTCATTGGCTGAGATGTCAATGATTTACAGGTCATTGGCATCATAATCCATTGGCAGCTGCCTCACCAGCATGTTTTTGTATTGCAGCTTTCTCTCTTCTGTCTCAGCACCTGACTATTACGAACAATATGATGTCTGGATGCCATGTCATGTACTATGTGTTAATGCATGGATGATGTCTGGATGCCATGTCATGTACTATGTGTTAAAGTTTTTTACAATCGCTAGGATCCATTTCTCAATACTTAGGTCACTTTTTCAAAACTCTTCACACAGTGAGCGCAAGTCTATGTGGGCTAAACTGTGGATCATTTTTCATTGCTTTGGCACAAAATGCATTCAATGACTACATCTTTCAAATTTCATGAATTATTTTCTCACTCAGACACAACCACCACCAAAACTCTATGTACCTACAGGCCAATTTGCACATATTTACATATTCTTTTCAAAACTGTTAAACTTAATTTCAAAACCTAACATAACACAAAATTGAATAAGACAGCAATTTGCTACATTTCTACAGTAATACCGTAATTGAATATATTCCAAATCTAAAAATTAAATACTATCAAAACAATTAGACCAACCACAGCTGATTCCCATTGTAGCTGAACACCTACCCAGGTGTTAGTCTTTCAATTTTATTACCATCAATACAAAAGGGGACATCTTAGGAATAATGCTGTACTGTAATGTAAACATGGACCCGGTGAGAAGTGGCTGACAGAGGAAGAAGAGTGGCTGGGAGAGGGAGAGGGAGAAGAGTACATATGCGTGGTGGAAGAAGACTGAGAGGAAGATCAAGAGCTGTAGTCTCAGATGAGATTAGGGCCGCTATAATTGATCATGTATTAAATCATGGTCTATCAATGAGAGAGGCTGGTCTGAGAGTGCAGCCAAATCTGCAACACTCAACAGTGGCATCTATTGTGAGACATTTCCGGCAAAACAACAGGTAAGATGTACATTCTGCAAGGGCATCTGACTGAACTGCACATTACAGAAGTAAATTGAGAAAAGCCTCCAAACCCACTTGTGTGTAATTGTTTTTGTATTTCTGCTTAGGACCCAACGGTTACCTCCTACAGGCGGGAGAGGTAGGATTTTTACTGCTGTGCAGGAAACTGCAATCGTCGACATGGTCATCAGAAACAATGACATAAAACTCACAGAGATTTGGGACAGAGACAACATCCTGAAACAACATCAAGTCAGGATGAAGCAGTTGTACACTCTCCCCTTTGAGAGGAACTCAAGCAACTCAGGAACCAATATGTCCAGGTAAGATGACTATAAAATACAGAACTGGTTTTGAACAAAACCAAACAGGGCAGAGGCACACAATGGCATGTTTTAAGGTATAATGTAAACTACCATAATAGCCTAACTCTTATGTTGCCTTGTGGATTTATTTTAGAGAGTCATGGAGATTGAAGCCAGGCAAACCCCCCACATATTCATCTTTGTGGATGAGGCTGGTTTCAACTTGGCCAAAACACGGCGGCAAGGAAGGAATGTGATTTGGAAAAGAGCCACAGTGGATGTCCCGGGCCAGAGTGAGGCCAACATCACAATGTGTGCAGCAATATCCTCTGATGTATTGCTGTTACACAAACCATACAACACCGAGCGTCTCATTTCATTCCTGGATGACCTCTATGGAAGGGTTGTGCCAGGTGAGGAAAGGGTTGCAGTGAGGCGAAATCGGCCAACGTTTGTAATTGTATAGGACAATGTGGAATTTCACCACTCCTGTGCAGTCACAGAGTGGTTTGCAGCACATCCCGGGATGGTGTCACTTTTCCTCCCACCTTACTCTCCTTTCCTCAACCCCAGAAAATAATTATTTTCCTCATGGAGGTGGAAGGTTTATGACATGATCAAATGTCCCTCCTGGATGCAATGAATGCTGGATGCCTGGACATATCTGCAAAAGATTGCCAGGGATGGACCAGGCAAGCCAAAAGATGATTTCCTAGGTGTACTGCCCAAGATGACATAAGATGTGATGTGGTGGAGAACCTGTGGCCAAATGCAGAAGACAGGGTTGACGGGCATTGCTACTCTATCTGTATCGGTCGATGGTGTATATACAAATTCTTGTATTTTGGAATCAGTCAATGCCAAAAAATGACATAAAACATATTGAAGCACATCGCATCATCTGATTCATTCCTGTAACATATACTGCAGTGAATTCTAAACTGTAGAGAGGTGTCATTCTTGTTTTGTAAAGAAATTTTACAAAAGAAAACATTGTGTAATGCTACCTGTTGTTAGAGTTTTTTAGGTCATTGTTTTATGAGTGACAAAGTGTGCTTGTTGGGTGACATCCTTTGCTAGTGTTATGGAAGAATGAGTTGATTTGAGGCATATATGAAGTGTTTTGGTAGTTTTAGTGCATTTTGGATGTGAAATTAACTGCTGTAACATGTTGAAAGTTGGTTAGGAGAACTGTGTGAAAAGTGATCTAAGTATTGAGAAATGGGTCCTAGCGATTGCAAAAAACTGTAATGCATGGATGTGTGAGTGGAGAACAGATTAGGAATAGCAATCGCTACAACTACAGTGGGGGAAAAAAGTATTTGATCCCCTGCTGATTTTGTACGTTTGCCCACTGACAAAGAAAGGATCCGTCTATAATTTTAATGGTAGGTTTATTTGAACAGTGAGAGACAGAATAACAACAAAAATATCCAGAAAAACGCATGTCAAATATGTTATAAATTGATTTGCATTTTAATGAGGGAAATAAGTATTTGACCCCCTCTCAATCAGAAAGATTTCTGGCTCCCAGGTGTCTTTTATACAGGTAACGAGCTGAGATTAGGAGCACACTCTTAAAGGGAGTGCTCCTAATCTCAGCTTGTTACCTGTAAAAAAGACACCTGTCCACAGAAGCAATCAATCAATCAGATTCCAAACTCTCCACCATGGCCAAGACCAAAGAGCTCTCCAAGGATGTCAGGGACAAGATTGTAGATCTACACAAGGCTGGAATGGGCTACAAGACCCTTGCCAAGCAGCTTGGTGAGGACATTTGGGGCGATTATTCGCAAATGGAAGAAACACAAAAGAACTGTCAATATCCCTCGGCCTGGGGCTCCATGCGAGATTTCACCTCGTGGAGTTGCAATGATCATGAGAACGGTGAGGAATCAGCCCAGAACTACACGGGAGGATCTTGTCAATGATCTCAAGGTAACTGGGACCATAGCCACCAAGAAAACAATTGGTAACATATTACGCCGTGAAGGACTGAAATCCTGCAGAGCCCGCAAGGTCCCCCTGCTCAAGAAAGCACATATACATGCCCGTCTGAAGTTTGCCAATGAACATCTGAATGACTCAGAGGACAACTGGTGAAAGTGTTGTGGTCAGATGAGACCAAAATGGAGCTCTTTGACATCAACTCAACTCCCTGTGTTTGGAGGAGGAGGAATGCTGCCTATGACCCCAAGAACACCATCTCCACTGTCAAACATGGAGGTGGAAACATTATGCTTTGGGGGTGTTTTTCTGCTAAGGGGACAGGACAACTTCACCGCATCAAAGGGACGATGGACAGGGCCATGTACCGTCAAATCTTGGGTGAGAACCTCCTTCCCTCAGTCAGGGCATTGAAAATGAGTCGTGGATGGGTATTCCAGCATGACAATGACCCAAAGCACACGGCCAAGGCAACAAAGGAGGGGCTCAAGAAGAAGCACATTAAGGTCCTGGAGTGGCCTAGCCAGTCTCCAGACCTTAATCCCATAGAAAATCTGTGGATGGAGCTGAAGGTTCGAGTTGCCAAACGTCAGCCTCGAAACCTTAATGACTTGGAGAAGATCTGCAAAGAGGAGTGGGACAAAATCCCTCCTGAGATGTGTGCAAACCTGGTGGCCAACTACAAGAAACGTCTGACCTCTGTGATTGCCAACAAGGGTTTTGCCACCAAGTACTAAGTCATGTTTTGCAGAGGGGTCAAATACTTATTTCCCTCATTAAAATGTAAATCAATTTATAACATTTTTGACATGCTTTTTTCTGGATTTTTTTGTTGTTATTCTGTCTCTCACTGTTCAAATAAACCTACTATTAAAATTATAGACTGATCATTTCTTTGTAAGTGGGCAAAAGTACAAAATCAGCAGGGGATCAAATACCTTTTTCCCCCACTGTATATAGTATTATTTTGAAAAGGGGATTCCAGTTCTATACAGTATTCACCATCCCAATCTCTACCCCTCCCCCAACACACACCAATCATCCTCCAAACGTACTCTCTCCCCTCTAACATAGAGGCATGCCATTGCAGAATTTGCATCTGAATACCAACTTTTGTTGGTAAATTCAAGGGTCCTTGGAGAGTTTGCACATTCTGTCCAATGGGAACAAAGTCACACATTCTCAAAGCCTTGCCAGGCTCAAATATAACCAAAGGAATCTAGTTGATAGTGTTGCCAACCGGCTGCATTCATTTACAAACAAATATATATACACTGCTCAAAAAAATAAAGGGAACACTTAAACAACACAATGTAACTCCAAGTCAATCACACTTCTGTGAAATCAAACTGTCCACTTAGGAAGCAACACTGATTGACAACAAATTTCACATGCTGTTGTGCAAATGGAATAGACAACAGGTGGAAATTATAGGCAATTAGCAAGACTCCCCCAATAAAGAAGTGGTTCTGCAGGTGGGGACCACAGACCACTTCT
Organism: Salmo trutta; assembly: GCF_901001165.1. Lineage (NCBI taxonomy): Eukaryota > Metazoa > Chordata > Actinopteri > Salmoniformes > Salmonidae > Salmo > Salmo trutta. The sequence goes on along the minus strand of NC_042970.1, from coordinate 20,854,238 downwards.
CAGTTCCTATGCTTCCTGGCTGATGTTTTGGTCACTTTTGAATGCTGGCGGTGCTTTCACTCTAGTGGTAGCATGAGACGGAGTCTACAACCCACACAAGTGGCTCAGGTAGTGCAGCTCATCCAGGATGGCACATCAATGCAAGCTGTGGCAAGAAGGTTTGCTGTGTCTGTCAGCGTAGTGTCCATAGCATGGAGGCGCTACCAGAAGACAGGAGATCCCTCAGGAGACCATCCGCCACCTCATCAGGACCATGCCCAGGCGTTGTAGGGAGGTCATACAGGCACGTGGAGGCCACACACACTACTGAGCCTCATTTTGACTTGTTTTAAGGACATTACATCAAAGTTGGATCAGCCTGTAGTGTGGTTTTCCACTTTAGTTTTGAGTGTGACTCCAAATCCAGACCTCCATGGGTTGATAAATTGGATTTCCATTGATTCTTTTTGTGTGATTTTGTTGTCAGCACATTCAACTATGTAAAGAAAAAAGTATTTAATAAGATTATTTCTTTCATTCAGATCTAGGATGTGTTGTTTAAGTGTTCCCTTTATTTTTTTGAGCAGTATATTTCACCTTTATTTAACCAGGTAGGCTAGTTGAGAACAAGTTCTCATTTACAACTGCAACCTGGCCAAGATAAAGCAAAGCAGTGTGACACAACAACACTGTGTTACACATGGAATAAACAAACATACAGTCAATAATACAATAGAAAAAGTCTATATACAGTGTGTGCAAATGAGGTAGGATAAGGGAGGTAAGGCAATAAATAGTCCATAGTGGCGAAATAATTACAATATAGCATTAAACACTGGAGTGATAGATGTGCAGAAGATGAATGTAGAGATACTGGTGTGCAAAGGAGCAAAATAAACAAAATAAATAACAGTACGGGGATGAGGTAGTTGGATGGGCTATTTACAGATGAGCTATGTACAGGTGCAGTGATCTGTGAGCTGCTCTGACAGCTGGTGCTTAAAGTTAGTATGGGAGATATGAGTCTCCAGCTTCAGTGATTTTTGAAGTTCGTTCCAGTCATTGGCAGCAAAGAACTGGAAGGAAAGGCAGCCAAAGGAGGAGTTTGCTTTGGGGGTGACCAGTGAAATTTACCTGCTGGAGCGGGTGCTACGGGTGGGTGCTGCTATGATGACCAGTGAGCTGAGATAAGGCAGGGCTTTACCTAGGAAAGACTTATAGATGACCTGGAGCCAGTGGGTTTGGTGATGAATATGAAGCGAGGGCCAGCCAACGAGAGCATACAGATTGCAGTGGTGGGTAGTATATGGGGCTTTGGTGACAAAACGGATGGCACTGTGATAGACTGCATCCAAATTGCTGAGTAGAGTGTTGGTGGCTATTTTGTAAATAACATCGCCGAAGTCAAGGATCGGTAGGATAGTCAGTTTTACGAGTGTATGTTTGGCAGCATGAGTGAAGGATGCTTTGTTGCGAAGTAGGAAGCCGATTCTAGATTTCATTTTGGATTGGAGATGCTTAATATGAGTCTGGAAGGAGAGATTACAGTCTAACCAGACACCTAGGTATTTGTAGTTGTCCACATATTCTAAGTCAGAACCGTCCAGAGTAGATAGTCAATAATACAATAGAAAAAGTCTATATACAGTGTGTGCAAATGAGGTAGGATAAGGGAGGTAAGGCAATAAATAGGCCATAGTGGCGAAATAATTACAACATAGCAATTAAACACTGGAGTGATAGATATGCAGAAGTTGAATGTGCAAGTAGAGATACTGGTGTGCAAAGGAGAAAAATAAAATAAATAACAGTATGAGGATGAGGTAGTTGGTTGGGCTGGAATATGGGTTTCACCTTCGTACTATAGGTGTTTCATTCATTTGTATGATGTGGATGAGTGGAGAAATTGAGTGTCACTAATGTGAAATGGATAGTGAATTGTTCTATTTAATTTGACTCTATTCTATTTGAAATCCTTGCACTGAGAATCCAGTCATTTTGTAAAAAAACACCTGGAACATAAGCTTTCATGCTTTGTTCTATCCAGACAAAGCTCTCTCTCTCTCTCTCTGTCTTCCCCTCTTCCCCTCTCTCTCGCTCTCTCCCTCTCTTTCACGCTCTCTCCCTCTCCCTTTCCCAGTTGGAATGTTGGTTGAGCCAGACTCAGTCTGGTTTATGCTTCTGGGCTCTTCCATATTTCAATGGCATTATGAGTCAGGGAGCTGATTAAAATATGAGAAATGTACAGATGGAATCATTCATCCTTCTTTAATATGTAATTCCAGTTGGGTTCTCTGCATTTTCGAATATTCTCTATTTTTCCCCCAATCTTCCTGGGGCATTGCTTGCATGCATGAGATGGTGCTCATTGAACAACCAAACATATTTTATTCATGAGAAAACTGCATTAACTCCACTGCTAAATATTTTGGAGATTTCTATTATGTATTGATGTTTTTGTTCTACTTGCTAAGATGTGTCTGTCTCTCTGTCCTCTGAGGAAAGCATTTGGCCCCTACACTCACCTCTGTTTAACCACAACAGCCTATAGTGTGGCACAGCTCTGTTGTCATGACATTTATAATTAATTTGTATCCATGAAAGATACAGCCATCATTAACATTTAATCCAATGGTGGAGTAGAACGTTCAACATTCTAATTTCCAATGGTCACTTTACATGAGGAGGATTTCCGTGTGTAACAGATTCCTGTGCAGCACTTTTAACCAAGATACAGACCGGATTGATATAACTTTGGATAATGGTTATTGATCGTCAATCAGGTTTACAAAAATGTGCTGTGTTCGCTCTCTTTCCCTCTTTGTCTCTCTCTCTCTCTCTCTCTCTCTCTCTCTCTTTCTCTTACTCTCTCTTACTCCTCTCTGTCTCTCTCTTCTCTCTCTCACTCTCTCTCTCACTGTTTCTTCTTCAGTTTTTAATGAGTTCTACTCAGATTCACATGCACTCATGTTGTGGTTTGTGCTTCTTTCTAAATAGCACATTTCTGCCATGATTCTGTTTCATTCAGCAGTGACAGCACTGTGCTAGGGCCTTTCATTTAGTGTAAAAGAGCTGATCTGAGCAATATTCTGCCTTCAACATTCTGCTTTTTTTATCAGCATGGTTTACATTTAAATCAGCAGTATTTACACAAAAGCACTGTGTGAATATTCCTATGTATGCATTATGAAAAACCTACCATTTCTCAACTCAATGCATTTACGCTAAAGGAAATGTTTATGTTGACACGCATTCAGTAAAAAAACATACTGTATGGCTCTTGTTTATTTAGGAGTTGTTATTTCTGCTGGTTTTTGTGTAGCAGTGCTAACTGTTTTGAGTAATTGCCCATATACAGTACCAGTCCAAAGTTTGGAAACACCTACTCATTAAAGGGTTTTTCTTTATTTTTACTATTTTCTAAATTGCAGAATAATAGTGAAGACATCAAAACTACTTTGCACACTCTTGGCATTCTCTCAACTAGCTTCATGAGGTAGTCACCTGGAATCCATTTCAATTAACAGGTGTGCCTTGTGAAAAGTTAATTTGTGGAATTTCTTCCCTTCTTAATGCGTTTAAGCCAATCAGTTGTGTTGTGACAAGGTAGGGGTGGTATACAGTGGCTCCCGAGTGGCGCAGCGGTCTAAGGCACTGCATCTCAGTGTTTGAGGCGTCACTACAGACATCCTGGTTTGAATCCAGGTTGTATCACAACCGGCTGTAGTTGGGAGTCCCATAGGGTGGCGCACAATTGGCCCAGCATCATCTGGGTTTGGCCAGTGTAGGCTGTCATTGTAAATAAGAATTTGTTGTTAACTGACTTGCCTAGTTAAATAAAAGTTAAATACAGAAGATAGCCCTATTTGGTAAAAGACCAAGTCCATATTATGGGAAGAACAGCTCAAATAAGTTAGGAGAAACAAAAGTCCATCTTTACTTTAAGACATAAAGGTCAGCCAATGCGGAAAATTTCAAGAACTTTGAAAGTTTCTTCAAGTGCATTCGCAAAAACCATCAAGTGCTTTGATGAAACCGGCTCTTATGAGGACCGCCACAGGAAAGAAAGACCCAGCGTTACCTCTGCTGCAGAGGATAAGTTCATTAGAGTTAGCAGCCTCAGAAATTGCAGCCCAAATAAATGCTTCACAGAGTTCAAGTAACAGACACATCTCAACATCAACTGTTCAGAAGAGACTATGTAAATCAGGCCTTCATGGTCAAATTGCTGCAAAAAAACAACTACTAAAGGACACCAATAAGAAGAAGATACTTGCTTGGGCCAAGAAACACGAGCAATGGACATTAGTCCGGTGAAAATCTGTCCTTCAGTCTGATGAGTCCGATTTTGAAATGTTTGGTTCCAACCACCGTGTCTTTGTGAGACGCAGAGTAGGTAAACGGATGATCTCCGCATGTGTGGTTCCCACCGTGAAGCATAGAGGAGGAGGTGTGATGGTGTGTGGGTGCTTTTCTGTTGACACTGTCAGTGATTTATTTTGAATTCAAGGCACACTTAAAAAGCATGGCTACCACAGCATTCTGCAGCGATACGCCATCCAATCTGGTTTGCGCTTAGTGGGACTATCATTTGTTTTTCAACAGGACAATTACCCAAAACACACCTCCAGGCTGTGTAATGGCTATTTGACAAAGAAGGAGAGTGATGGAGTGCTGCATCAGATGACCTGGCCTCGACAGTCACCCAACCTCAACCCAATTGAGATGGTTTGGGATGAGTTGGACCGCAGAGTGAAGGAAAAGAAGCCAACAAGTGCTCAGCATATGTGGGAATTCCTTCAAGACTGTTGAAAAAGCATTCCAGGTGAAGCTGGTTGAGAGAATTCCAAGAGTCTGCAAAGCTGTCATCATGGCAAAGGGTGGCTATTTTGAAGAATCGCAAATATAACATCTCAAAACCACATTTTTTGGAGTTACTACATGATTCCATATGTGTTATTTCATAGTTTAAAAAAACTAAATAAAGAAAACAGCCTTGAATGAGTAGATGTGTCCAAAATGTTACTGGTACTGTATGTTAGATTTTTGTTTCCATGTATTTTTTGAGCTACACACCATGTGTTAGAAAGAGAAAAGCGAGAGAGGGAGATGGGGGGGAAAAGCGCAGACAAAAAAGTTTGTGAATTTGAATGCTCATGAATGTGTCCATGTAACTGATAAAATGCATTAAATCCAATCTGACTTTCTATCAGGGAAACACTGTTGTCTCAGGAGAATAACACTGGACAGTTTTCACTGTTCTTCCTCGCCTATACGATCACATTTATATGTTATCTATCGATGTATCAAGGCAGCGTGTAAAAGTTTGCTTGACATTTCTTGCAAACCGTGCGAATATAGAGTTTGCATCCCTGACGTGAGAACCCAGTGTTGCTTGGATCATCTTTTTAACACATACTGAAGAGGAGCAAAATGGTTAGACCATTAATGCTGCTGTTGCAGTATTTCATACAGCCCAAACACTCACAATGGAAAGGAGTGAGCCATCTATTCCTTTATATATTGACAAAGTCCTGGCTGGCAGCAGTGTTGGCCAGGCACTTCTGGTGTTTGGCGACAGAGCTGTTTAATGAAGTTTTTGTATAGTGTTCCTTGTTGTTGTTTTAGTTTTCACAGCATGCCAGCGATGCGAGGAAAGGGGAGGGATGGAGAGGGGTACAGGAGGGGTAAAAAGAGGAAGAGAGAAGCAGAGGAGAATGTAAAACAGCAGAGCCCCCCAGGTCAGAACCTCATCCATTCTCCAGAGAGAGAACAAAGCCATGAGAGAGAGAGGCAGAAAGAGAGGAGCAGGAATTAAAGCAACGACAACACAGCTGTGTGTGTGTGTGTGTGTGTGTGTGTGTGTGTGTGTGTGTGTGTGTGTGTGTGTGTGTGTGAAGTTGTGCATGGGTGAAGTTGTGCATGGGTGCGAATTATGTGTGTGGGTCCATACTTGCATGCTAAGAGGGTGGGGTGCATGCTAAGAGGGTGGGGTGAACGCGCATAATATGTGTGTGTGAGAGCTTGAGTGTTAGTATGGAGAGGGGATAAGTGTGTTATGGAATCAGGAGGTACACCGACTGAAGGACCTGCTTGGATACTGGTACATTTTGGCACATAGAGGTCTGTTCTCCATGAGGATATCCCTGGGCATCAACATTATGAGGAGGTAGGGGGGTGGCAGAAACAGATAGCCACCCCTCCTCTGGAATAGTAACATAACCAACTGACTTAGTTCGTTTTGTATTTTCTTGAGATTGATGGAAGTGATGAAATAGTGTTATTAATAGCCCACATTCTAAACCTTTGATTGATTTGAATTGTAAGTTATTTAGTTTTAATGTGAAGTGTGTGTCCCCGTGATGCATGCGTGTGTGTGTATGTGTGCGACTGTTCATATGTGTGCGTGAGTGCATGCTTGCATGCGTGTGTGTGCTCTATTGTCCCTCTATTCAATAGCATCCCAATGAGGCTGATATTGTTGAGTGTGTTGCCACACAGCAGAGGGAGGCTGGGGTTGTGTGTTGTTTTGTGTTCATACAGGTTCCATGCTGGGGGACATGCTCTCCCTGTAGACCCACACAACACTGAGCAAACACAGGCCATTATAACAGGTGGAAACCTGTCAACGCGCTCAGTCAGTTGGTTCATTGTTTTTGTGAGGAGGCCTTGTGATGCTCTTTTACATTTGACCAGTGAGTCTGGACTCAGAGACAGTGTTATGACGTTGCAGCAATGTCATAATAAATGCTAATACTCAAAGCTTTGAGAAGAAACGCCACAACACCTTTCTATTCAGCAAGGTCTTTGCTTCAAGCTGTGGATTGAAAACAAGGTCATGTCAGTCTGTTAGGAACAATTTCAGCAAGAACATTTCACTTCTATTTAATGTATTTGTGAACATACAGTGCCTTCAGAAAGTATTCAGACCCCTTGACTTATTTCACATTTTGTTGTGTTACAGCCTGAATTCAACAATTTCACCCGTCTGCACACAATATGTCTGCACACATCCAATTTCCTTTGATCATCCTTGAGATGTCATTACAACATGGAGTCCAACTGTGGCCAATTCAATATCTAATACATGATTTAGAAAGAAACACACCTGTCTATACAAGGTCCCACAGCAGACTGTGCACATCAGAGCAGAAACTATACCATGAAGTCCAAGGAACTCTCTGTAGATCTCTGAGATATAATTGTGATTAGGCATATTATCTGGGGAAGGGTAGAAAACTATTTCTGGCGTTGAAAGTGTCCAAGATCACAGTGGTCTCCATCATTGGGAAATTGAAAAAATATGGAACCACCTCAGACTCTGCCTAGAGCTGTCCGTCCGACCAAACTGAGCAACCAGGCAGGGAGGACCTTGGTCAGGGAGGTGAATAACCCAATGACCACTCTGACAGAACTACAGAGTTCCTTGGCTGAGATGGGAGAACCTGCCAGAAGGACAACAGTCTCTATAACACCTCACCAATCTGGACTTTATGGGAGAGTGGACAGAAGGAAGCCACTCCTGGGAAAAAGGTACATGACAGTGTAACAGTACTGCTTTCGTCCCTCTCCTCTCCCCAACTTGGGCTTGAACCAGGAACCCTCTGAACACATCAACAACAGTCACCCTCGACACATCGTTACCTACAGTGCATTCGGATAGTATTCAGACCCTTTGACTTTTTCCAAATTGTGTTATATTACAGCCTTATTGTTTTTTTCCTCATCAATCTACACACAATACCCCAAAATGACAAAGAAAACTGTTTTTTTTTTTAAATTTGCAAAAAGACCCTTTACTCAGTACTTTGTTGAAGCATCTTTGGCAGCGATTACAGCTTAGAGTCTTCTTGGGTATGGTGCTACAAGCTTGGCCCACCTATATTTGGGGAGTTTCTCCCATTCTTCTCTGCATCTGTGAGGTTGGATGGGGAACGTTGCTGCACAGCTATTTTCAGACGTTTGATCGATTTCAAATCCAGGCTCTCACTGGGCCACTCAAGGACATTCAAATCAAATCAAACTTTATTTGCCACATGCTCCGAATATAACAAGTGTAGACTTTACCGTAAAATGCTTACTAACAGCCCTTAACCAACAGTGCAGTTCAAGAAGAAGAAAATATTTACCAAGTAGGCTAAATAAAAAGTCATAATAAAAAGTAACACAATAAGAATAATAATAATGAGGCCATATACAGGGGGCACCGGTACCGAGTCAGTGTGCAGGGGTACAGGCTAGTTGAGGTAATCTGTACATGTAGGTGGGGGTGAAGTGACTATGCATAGATAATAAACAGCGAGTAGCAGCAGTGTACAAGGGCGGGGCGGTGTCAATGTAAATTGTCCGGTGACAATTTTTATGAATTGTTCAGCAGTCTAATGGCTTGGGGGAAGAAGCTGTTGAGGAGCCTTTTGGTCCTAGACTTGGCGCTCCGGTACCGCTTGCCGTGCGGTAGCAGAGAAAACAGTCTATAACTTGGGTGACTGGAGTCTCTGACAATTTTATGGGCTTTCCTCTGATACTGCCTATTATATAGGCCCTGGATGGCAGGAAGCTTGGCCCCAGTGATATACTGGGCCGTTTGCACTACCCTCTGTAGCGCCTTATGGTCAGATGCCGAGCAGTTGCTATACCAGGCGGTGATGCAACTGGTCAGAATGCTGTCGATGGTGCAGCTGTAGAACCTTTTGAGGATCTGGGAGCCCATGCAAAGTCTTTTCAGTCTCCAGAGGGGGAAAAGGTTTTGTCATGCCCTCTTCACAACTGTCTTGGTATGTTTGGACCATGATAGTTCGTTGGTGATGGAGACACCAAGGAACTTGACACTCTCGGCCCGCTCCACTACATGTTAATGGGGGCCTGTTCGGCCCGCAATTTCATGTAGTCCATGATCAGCTCCTTTGTCTTGCTCACATTGAGGGAGAGGCTGTTGTCCTGGCACCACACTGCCAGTTCTCTGACCTCCTCCATATAGTTCGTCTCATCGTTGTCGGTGATCAGGCCTACCCCTGTTGTGTCGTCAGCAAACTTAATGATGGTGTTGGAGTCGTGTTTGGCGATGCAGTTGTGGGTGAACATGGAATACAGGTGGGGAATAAGTAAACACAACTGAGGGGCCCCAGTGTTAAGGATCAGCGTGGCAGATGGGTTGTTGCCTACTCTTACCACCTGGGGGCGGCCCGTCAGGAAGCCCAGGATCCAGTTGCAGAGGGAGGTGTTTAGTCCTTAGCTTAGTGATGAGCTTCGTGGGCACTATGGTGTTGAAAGCTGAGCTGTAGTCGATGAACAGTATTCTCACACAGATTTCTGTGGCCTTTCAAAGCACTTCATGGCTACCGACATGAGTGCCACGGGGCGGTCATCATTTAGGCAGGTTACCTTCGCTTCCTTGGGCACAGGGACTATGGTTGTCTGCTTGAAACATGTAGGTATTACAGACTCGGTCAGGGAGAGGTTGAAAATATCAGTGGAGACACTTGACAGTTGGTCCACGCATGCTTTGAGTCTATGTCCTGGTAATCCATCTGGCCCAGCGGCTTTGTGAATGTTGGCCTGTTTAAAGGTTTTGTTCACATCGGCTACCGAGAACGTTACTACACAGTCATCCAGAACAGCTGGTGCTCTCATGCATGCTTCAGTGTTGCTTGCCTCGAAGCGAGCATAAAATGCATTTTGCTCATCTGGTAGGCTCGCGGCACTAGGCAGCTCGCGTCTGTGTTTCCCTTTGTAGTCCGTAATAGTTTTCAAGCCCTGCCATATCTGACAAGCTTCAGAGCCGGTGTAGTAGGATTCAACCTTAATCCTGTATTGAGGCTTTGCTTGTTTGATGGTTCGTCTGAAGGCATAGCGGGATTTCTTACAAGCGTCCAGATTAGTCTCCCACTCCTTGAAAGTGGAAGCTCTAGCCTTTAGCTCGATGAGGATGTTGCCTGTAATCCATGGCTTCTGGTTGGGATATGTACTTACAGTCACTGTGGGGACAACGTCATCGATGCACTTATTGATGAAGCCGATGACTGAGGTGGTGTATTCCTCAATGCCATTGGATGAATCCCGGGAACATATTCCAGTCTGTGCTAGCAAAACAGTCCTGTAGTGTAGCATCCGTGTCATCTGACCACTTCCGTATTGAGCGAGTCGCTGGTACTTCCTGCTTTAGTTTTTGCTTGTAAGCAGGAATCAGGAGGATAGAATTATGGTCAGATTTGCCATGATTTGCCATGGAGGGCGGGTGAGAGCTTTGTATGCATCTCTGTGTGTGGAGTAAAGGTGGTCTAGGATTTTTTTCCCTGGTTGCACATGTGACATGCTGGTAAAAATGTTGTAAAACTGATTTAAGTTTGCCTGCATTAAAGTCCACGGCCACTAGGAGCGCCGCTTATTACATTTACATTTACATCATTTAGCAGACGCTCTTATCCAGAGCGACTTACAGTAGTGAATGCATACATTTCATACATTTTTTTTTTTCTGTGCTGGCCCCCCGTGGGAATCGAACCCACAACCCTGGTGTTGCAAACACCATGCTCTACCAACTGAGCTACAGGGAAGGCCTTGGGTGAGCATTTTCTTGTTTGCTTTTGGACTTATAGAGTTGGTTGAGAGCGGTCTTAGTGCCAGCTTCGCTTTGTGGTGATAAATAGACGGCTACGAATAATACAGATGAGAACTCTCTTGGTAGATAGTGTTGTCGACAGCTTATCATAAGGTACTCTACCTCAGGCGAGCAATACCTCGAGACTTCTTTAATATTAGACATCGCGCACCAGCTGTTATTGACAAAAAGACACACACTCGTCTTACCAGAGGTAGCGTCTCTGTTCTGCCGGTGCATGGAAAATCCTGCCAGCTCTATATTGTCCGTTTCTTCATTCAGCCACGTCTTGGTGAAACATAAGATGTTACAGTTTTTATTGTCCCGTTGGTAGGATAATCTTAATAGTAGGTCATCAATTTTATTTTCTAACGATTGCACATTAGGAAGGGGAATGGAAGGCATTGAGAGTTTACTCGCTCGCCTCCGGATTCTCAGAAGGATCCCCGATATGCATCCCCTTTTCCGGTGTCTTTTCTTCATGCAAAATGCGTGGATCTGGGCCTGTTCAAGTGAAAGCAGGATATCCTTCTCGTCGGACTCGTTAATCGTTAAAGGAAAAAGTTTATTTCTGTCCGTGGTGAGTATTCGCTTTTTTGATGTCCAGAAGTTATTTTCGGTCATAAGAGATGGTAGCAGCAACATTATGTTCACAAAACGCAAAAAAAAGTACAAAATTGCACAATTGGTTGGGAGAATGTAAAACGTCAGCCATGTTCTTCGGCGCCATCTTTTACTTGTCCTGAAGCCACTCCTACGTTGTCTTGGCCATGTGTTTAGGGGTGTTGTCCTGTTGGAAAGTGAACCTTCGTTCCAGTCTGAGGTCCTGAGCGCTTTGGAGCAGGTTTTCATCAATTATCTTTATACTTTGCTTCCTTCATCTTTGCCTCGATCCTGACTAGTCTCCCAGTCACTGCCGCTGAAAAACATCATCACAGCATGATGCTGCCACCATCATGCTTCCCCGTAGGGATGGTGCCAGGTTTCCTCCAGACGTGACACTTGACATTCAGGCCAAAGAGTTCATTCTTGGTTCCATCAGACCAGAGAATCTTGTTTCTCATGGTCTGAGAGTCCTTTTTGGCAAACTGCAAGCCAGGCTGCCTTTTACTGAGGAGTGGCTTCCATCTGGCCACTCTACCATAAAGGCCTGATTGGTGGAGTGCTGCAGAGATGATTGTACATCTAAAAGGTTCTCTGATCTCCACAGTGGAACTCTGGAGCTCTGGCAGAGTGACCATCGGGTTCTTGGTCACCTCCCTGACCAAGGCCCTTCTCCCCCAATTGCTCAGTTTTGCCGGGTGGCCAGCTCTAGGAAGAGTCTTGGTGGTTCCAAATGTCTTCCGTTTAAGAATGATGGAAGCCACTGTGTTCTTGGGGACCTTCAATGTTGCAGAAATGTTTTGGTACCCTTCCCCAGATCTGTGCCTTGACACAATCCTGTCTCTGAACTCTACAGACAATTCCTTTGACCTCATGGCTTGGTTTTTGCTGTGACATGTCAACTGTGGGACCTTATATAGACAAGTGTGTGCCTTTCCAAATCATGTCCAGTCGAATTTACCACAGGAGGACTTCAATCAAGTTTTAGAAACATCTCAAGGATGACCACTGGAAACAGGATGCACCTGAGCTCAACTTCGAGTCTCCTAGCAAAAGGTCTGAATACTTACGTAAATAAGGTATTTCAGTTTTTTATTTGTAATACATTTGCTAAAATTTCTAAAAATATGTTTTTGCTTTGTCTTTGTGGGTTATTGTGTGTAGAATGATGAGGAAAAAATGTTATTTAATACATTTTAGAATAAGGCTGTAACGTAAAAAGAAAATTGAAAAGTCAAGGGGTATGAATACTTCCCAAATGCACTGTATCTCTCCACAAAACCCTGAGCCCTTATAGAGTAAGGGAAACAACTAGTTCAAGGTTTCAGAGTGATTGATGCCACCGATTGAAATGTCACTAGCACGCACACCTCTAACAAGCTAGCCATTTCCCACCAGTTACAACAGCACACCTTGGATTTGCAAAAATGCATGTAAAAGACTCTGAGAGCAGAAGGCAAAATATTCTTTGGTCTTATTCTTTTTGGACGGAATGCAAAGTGCTATGTCTGGAGAAAACCAGACACAGCTCTTCACCCATCTAACACTATCCCTACCGTGAAGCATGGAGGTGACAACATCATGCTATGGGGATGCTTTACAATGGCAGGGACTGGGAGACTGGTAAGGATAGAGGGAACAATGAATGGAGCCAAATACAGGCAATCCTTGATGAGAACCTGTTTCAGAGTGAGAATGATCTTAGACTGGGGGTGAAGATTTGCATTCCAACAGGACAATGACCCTGAGCACACAGCAATAGCAACATTGGAATGGCTTCAGAACAAGAATGTGAAAGTCATTGAGTGGCTCAGCTAAGAGCCCAGACTTGAATCCCATAGAAAGTCTATGGAAAAACTTGAAGATTGCTGTTCACCGCCTCTCCCCATCTAACTTAATAGAGCTTGAGAAAATCTTCAAGGAAGAATGGGAGAAAATCCCAAAATCCAGATGTGCAAAGCTGAACTACAGACATATCTCGTATGACTCAAAGCTGTAGTCACAGTCAAAGGTGCTTCTACAAAGTATCAAGTCAGGGGTGTGAATACTTATGTAAATGAGATATTTCTGTATTAATTTTCAAAACATTTGCAAACATTTCTAAACATGTTTTAATTTTGGCATTATGGGGTATTGTGTGTAGATAGGTGAGAGAGAAAAAAATCTCATCCATTTTGAATTCAGGCTGTAACACAAAAAAACGTGGAATAAGTAATGGGGTATGAATACTTTCTGAAAGCACTGTATATGTAATTAACAGTTTCCATGACAAACTCTGTGGGGGCTTCATTTGTAATAAATCAGAGGTGTACTTATGTTTTCAAGTCAATATGAAACAAGTATAAATTTAACAAATTGTGCATGAAGCTATCATGTAGAGGAAATTGTACTAACAAAGTTAATAAATCAGATAATTTCGAAAATACACCACCAAGTCTACGTTGTCTGGAATCAATCTCATGAGCACTTTGTTATTTGACTGTTCAACACACACTTTTTAATTTTTTTATTCTTATTTTCAATGGCGGCCTAGGAACAGTAGGTTAACTGCCTTGTTCAGGGGCAGAACGACAGATTTTTTACCTTGTCAGCTAGGGGATTCGATCTTGCAACCTTTCGGTTACTAGTCCCCAAAAAATCTGGACCCCTACAAATCAGCCGGGCTAGACAATCTGGACCCTCTCTTTCTAAAACTATCTGCCGAAATTGTTGCAACCCCTAGCCTGTTCACCCTCTCTTTCATATTGTCTGAGATTCCCAAAGATTGGAAAGCTGCCGCGGTCATCCCCCTCTTCAAACGGGGTGACACTCTAGACCCTAACTGCTACAGACCTATATCTATCCTACCCTGTCTTTCTAAGGTCTTTGAAAGCCAAGTTAACAGATTACCGACCATTTTGAATCCCACCGTACCTTCTCCGCTATGCAATCTGGTTTCAGAGCTGGTCATGGGTGCACCTCAGCCACGTGCAAGGTCCTAAACGACATCATAACCGCCATCGATAAGAGACAATACTGTGCAGCCATATTCATCGACCTGGCCAAGGCTTTCGACTCTGTCAATCACCTCATTCTAATTGGCAGACTCGACAACCTTCGTTTCTCAAATGATTGCATCGCCTGGTTTACCAACTACTTCTCTGATAGAGTTCAGTGTGTCAAATCGGAGGGCCTGTTGTCCGGACCTCTGGCAGTCTCAATGGGGGTGCCACAGGGATCAATTCTCGGGCCGACTCTCTTCTCTGCATACATCAATGATGTCGCTCTTGCTGCTGATGATTCTCTGATCCACCTCTACGCAGACGACACCATTCTGTATACTTCTGGCCCCTCTTTGGACACTGTGTTAACTAACCTCCAGACGAGCTACAATGCCATACAACTCTCCTTCCGTGGCCTCCAACTGCTCTTAAATGTAAGTAAAACTAAATGCATGCTATTCAATCGATCACTGCCCGCCCATCCAGCATCACTACTCTGGACGGCTCTGACTTAGAATACGTGGACGACTACAAATACCTAGGTGTCTGGTTAGACTGTAAACTCTCCTTCCAGACTCACATTAAGCATCTCCAATCCAAAATTAAATCTAGAATCAGCTTCCTATATCGCAACAAAGCATCCTTCACTCACGCTGCCAAACATACCCTCGTAAAACTGACCATCCTACTGATCCTCGACTTCGGCGATGTCATCTATAAAATAGCCTCCAACACTCTACTCAACAAATTGGATGCAGTCTATCACAGTGCCATCCGTTTTGTCACCAAAGCCCCATACACTACCCACCACTGCAACCTGTACACTCTTGTTGGTTGGCCCTCGCTTCATACTCATCGCCAAACCCACTGGCTACAGGTTATCTACAAGTCTCTGCTAGGTAAAGCCCCGCCTTATCTCAGCTCACTGGTCACCATAGCAGCACCCACTCGTAGCACGCGCTCCAGCAGGTATATCTCACTGGTCACCACCAAAGCCAATTCCTCCTTTGGTCGCCTTTCCTTCCAGTTCTCTGCTGCCAATGACTGGAATGAACTTTAAAAATCACTGGAGCTGGACATTCATATCTCCCTCACTAGCTTTAAGCACCAGCTGTCAGAGCAGCTCACAGATCACTGCACCTGTACATAGCCCATCTGTAAACAGCCCATCTATCTACCTCATCCCCTTACTGTATTTATTTTATTTATCTTGCTCCTTTGCACCACAGTATCTCTACTTGCACATTCATCTTCTGCACATCTACCATTCCAGTGTTTAATTGCTATATTGTAATTACTTCGCCACCATAGCCTATTTATTGCCTTACCTCCCTTATCTTACCTCATTTGCACTCACTGTATATAGACTTTTTGTTTTCTTTTTTTCTCTACTGTATTATTGACTGTATGTTTTGTTTATTCCATGTGTAACTCTGTGTTGTTGTATGTGTCGAATTGCTATGCTTTACCTTGGCCAGGTCGCAGTTGCAAATGAGAACTTGTTCTCAACTAGCCTACTGGTTAAATAAAGATGAAATAAAAATGTACAAAAATAAATAACAAGTACTACCATTCAAGCCTGTCAAAAATCTCGGCATCTAGAGACAGCACAGCACATGATGTGTCCAGCTGTTGTGTTTCATGTACTACATGCATTAATCAATGGACATTGTCAGGCCCGTAATGTTTCGGTCTGGTCTCATATCTGTGTCTGTCAGGTGGAGTGAGGGAGGTGCGGCAGCAGCAGAGTGCCCCGTGCTACAGTGAAAAGGAGGTGAAGAACACAGGGTAGAGCCATGGCAGGATGGGGCCTCCTTCTCCTCCTCCTCCTGTTGGTGGTCTCCCTGGCCCAGGGCTCGTCCTTGCTCTCTGGTCAGCGCCACCGGACCCGTCTGCAGAGGGACCGTCAAGCACGCAACAATGTCCGACCCAACATAATCATCATCCTCACCGATGACCAGGACATCGAACTGGGTAAGACACAGCAGGACATTTAAATGACCACTATGAATGTGTGTGTGTGTGTGTGTGTGTGTGTGTGTGTGTGTGTGTGTGTGTGTGTGTGTGTGTGTGTGTGTGTGTGTGTGTGTGTGTGTGTGTGTGTGTCTGTGTCTGTGTGCGTGCATTCTCCATTTGCCCACTCAAAGTCAAGCACCCCATGGCCAACTCCATTATTGCCATGGAGTGAGTGGCCTATGGTATCCATTGTCTGAGTGCCAAACCCTGGTCATCTCCCTACCCGTTTAAGCCTTTAAACTGCATATTGGTCTGGAGTGCCAGTATAATGGCCTCGCTGACACCCCTTGTCCCACTCGGATTGGTGAGAAAACCTCCATTGAAAACCAGGAATTTATGGTTGAGCATCTGTTTCACTAAATAATCGGCGTCAGCCTGAAAAGCCTTTAGTACACATTAATTAAAATGGGCGACACATCACAGAAAATATTTACTCTTATAAAGTTGCTTCTTCCGCTAGTGGAGCCTGTAAGTCCAAAGGCTTGGTTATTTTGAATAAAAGGAATTTAACTTTAGTTATTGAAAAGACTAGCAAGGACACTTCAGGCCACTTAGCTTACATTTGCACGTCTATATATGGCAAGAAAGTAGCATTTGTGTCTATCTATAAACCCGCTGTTTTTGAGGACAGCTTTTTCCCTGGGCTTACCAGTTGTTAGCACTTTCAGAGTATGAATTGGTTTAAGGGGCAGTGTGGCAGACCAGGGGGGTTGGTCAAGGCGTTTACACAGATCAGACAGAGTATGATTAGCTCGGTTTCAAGGGTGTTTATTAAATAATAAATCAAAAGAAAAGGATAGGTCTCCCCATGAAACCCTCTCTGGGATACCGTCTTCTGGGCTTTGGGTCTTGCTGTATCCTGTCGGGCACACAAACTCAACTCCCTCGTTTTAGCTCGGGCACCGTCTCCAACTACACGGAAGTCACCTTACTTACCCCAGTCCTCCCTGTGTGCTGCCCTTCTGGCAGCTTTATGGGGCTTGTACATACTGGTGAACATTCAGCCCTTGATTACTCACCAACTCACCAATCAGCCCCAATTAGTCTTTGGCGGAGAGCCCTTTCGAGACCTGGCACATCCAGCAGATGGAGCCGTCGCCTCGTGATGTATACTCCGTCTGTCACTAGGCCTCGACGTACTCTAGAATTGATTGTTTTCTATACTCGCGTACTCTATGTATGTATGTCACGCCAATACAAATATTGCCTGCGAATCCTGTAGATCATAATCCCCTGCTTACCCAAGTGGATGTGAACTTTAAAGTGAATAAAACAAAACGTTGGCGTTTTAATACGACCCTTCTTCAAAACAAATTGTTCGTTGCTGAATTTCAAGTTAAAGGAGTTGAATTCTTAGCAAAAAACAAGGACTCTGTAGAGGACCCAAGGTTTACATGGATGGGTACTGAAGGGTTTATCAGAGACTTTACATCATCTTTTGCGTCTCACCTCAATAAAGCCAGGAATCACAGAATGAAGTTATTGGAGACAAAATTAAAATCACTTGAGCAGAACCTGAAAAGGAATTACTCAAATAATGTCAGAAATGATTTGAGGGTGGTTAAACTGGAACTGAATGATTTATTAAGGAGAGCTGAGTTCATCATGCATAGAGTGAGGCAGAACTATTATTTTAATGGGAGCAAACCAAGCAGACGTCAAGCCTTAAAACTGAAACAAAATGAATTTTGTACTTCTACAGATTTTTTTCTGCTCCGTCTAAAGGCTTAATTTCTGATCAGCAGGAAATACATGCAACATTGAAGTATTTTTACCTGGAGTTATATAAATATTCTGTCCAGTCTGAGCCAGACAAATGCAAACATCTTTTAGATAATCTTGATTTGTCCATATTAGGCTGACCCATCTCATTATAGGAACTGCAGTCAGTACTGTAAAGTGCTAAAAAGGGTAAATCACCTGGCCCGGATGCCATTCCATCTGAACTATTACTACATTTTTGGGGCATTAATCTCTCTACTGCCAAAGAAAGGGAAAGATCACACAGATTGTAGTCCGATATCTTTAATTTATTCTGACCAAAAATGTTGTTCAAAAGTGTTGGCGTTACGGATGGCAAAGTATTTGTGTTAGGATAAGTTCATTCACATAGAGCAGTCAGGTTTTATGAAAGGTTGAAGCTGACAATGTCCATTGATTAATGCATGTAATACATGAAACACAACAGCTGGACACATCGTGTGCTGTGCTGTCTCTAGATGCCGAGAAGACTTTTGACAGGCTTGAATGGTAGTACTTGTTATTTATTTTTAACATTTTTTATTTCACCTTTATTTAACCAGGTTGTCACACCCTGACTTTAGAGATCCTTTTTATTCTCTATTTGGTTAGGTCAGGGTGTGACTAGGGTGGGCAATCTATGTTTCTATTTCTTTGTTGGCCGGGTATGGTTCCCAATCAGAGGCAGCTGTCTCTCGATGTCTCTGATTGGGGATCATATTTAGGCAGCCTTTTCCCACCTGTTGTTTGTGGGATCTTGTTTTGGTACAGTGCTGTTTAGCCCTACTAAACGTCACATTTCGTTTGTTTTTTTGTTTTTTTCGGTGTTCATTTAATAAAGTAAGATGTACGCCTACCACGCTGCACCTTGGTCCACTCATTCTTGCAACGACGCTCGTGACAAGATCCCACCACAAACGGACCAAGCAGCGTGGCCAGGAGGAGCAGACATCCTGGACATGGGAGGATATCTTGGACGGTAAGGGGTCCTACGTGGGAGGAGATCCGGGCCGGAAAGGATTGCCTTCCATGGGAGCAGACGGAGGCAGCGAGGGAGGAACAACGACGACACCGGGGTTCGCGACCATGAGGGAAGCCCGAGAGGCAGCCCCCCCCAAAATTGGGGAGGGGCACACGGGGTGGTTGGCGGAGCCAGGGTTTGAACCAGAGCCAACTCCCCATACTCACCGTTGGGAGCGTGTGACCGGTCAGGCACCATGTTTTGCAGTGATTTGCACACTGTCTCCAGTGCGCATCCACAGCCCGGTGCGTTCTGTGCCAGCTCCCCGTACTTGCCGTGCGAAGGTGGTCATCTGTCCAGGACGGGTGGTGCCGGCTCAGCGCGCCTGGTCTCCAGTGCGTCTCCTCGGTCCAGGATATCCTGCACCGGCTCTACGCACTGTGTCCCCAGTGCGCCTTGCCGCCCAGTGCGTCCTGTGCCAGCTCCCCGCACTTGCCGTGCGAAGGTTGGTCATCTGTCCAGGACGCGTTGTGCCAGCTCTACACTCCAGACCTCCAGTGCGCCTCCACGGTCCAGTACATCCGGTGCCGGCTCCACGCACCCGGCCTCCAGTGCGTCTCCCCAGCCCGGTACGTCCTGTGCCAGCTCCATGCACCAGGCCTTCGGCGACGGTCCCCAGTCCAGAGCTTCTGGCGATAGTTCCCAGTCCAGAGCTTCCGGCGACAGTTCCCAGTCCAGAGCTTCTGGCGACAGTTCACGAGCGAAGCGGGGTCTGCGTCCCGCACCGGAGCTGCCACCGAGGGGAGATGCCCACCTGATGACAAGACAAACAGAAAATGCAGAGGGTTAAATAATGAACATAATTAGGGAAATCAAAAACAGGTGTACACAATAAAGACAAAACCAAACGAACAGTGAAACATCGATCGGTGGCAACTAGTAAGCCGGTGACGTCGACCGCCGAACGCCGCCCGAACAAGGAGAGGGGCCGACTTCGGCGGGAGTCGTGACAGTACCCCCCTCCTGACGCGCGGCTCCAGCAGCGCGCCAACACCGGCCTCGGGGACGACCCGGAGGACGGGGAGCAGGGCGATCCGGACGGAAGCGGTGAAAATCCTGGATTAACGATGGGTCCAGGATGTCTTCCACCGGTACCCAACTTCGCTCCTCCGGGCCGTACCCCTCCCACTCCACAAGGTACTGAAGGCCCCTCGCCCGACGTCTAGAGTCCATAATAGCTCGTACTGAATACGCCGGGACCCCCTCGATATCCAGAGGGGGCGGAGGAACCTCCCGCACCTCCGACTGCTGGAGCGGACCAGCCACCACCGGCCTGAGGAGAGACACATGGAACGATGGGTTAATATGATAATCAGGGGGGAGTTGTAACCTATAACAAACCTCGTTCAATCTCCTCAGGACTTTAAATGGCCCCACAAACCGCGGACCCAGCTTCCGGCAGGGCAGGTGAAGGGGCAGGTTTCGGGTCGAGAGCCAGACCCGATCCCACGGTGCATAAACCGGGGCCTCACTGCGGTGGCTGTCGGCACTCGCCTTTTGCTGCCTGATGGCTCGTTGAAGACGTACATGGGCAGCGTTCCATGTCTCCTCCGAGTGCCGAAACCATTCATCCACCGCAGGAGCCTCGATCTGGCTCTGATGCCATGGTGCCAGGACCGGCTGATACCCTAGCACACACTGAAAAGGGGTAAGGTTAGTAGAAGAGTGGCGTAGGGAATTTTGGGCCATCTCTGCCCAGGGGATAAACGATGCCCACTCTCCCGGCCGGTCCTGGCAATAGGACCGCAGAAACCTACCCACCTCTTGGTTGACTCTTTCCACCTGGCCGTTACTTTCGGGGTGGAACACTCAGGTAAGGCTGACCGAGACCCCAGGCGTTCCATAAACGCCCTCCATACTCTAGACGTAAATTGGGGACCCCAATCAGACACTATATCCTCAGGCACCCCGTAGTGCCGGAATACATGGGTGAACAGGGCCTCCGCAGTCTGTAGAGCTGTAGGGAGACCGGGCAAAGGAAGGAGACGGCAGGACTTAGAAAACCGATCCACAACGACCAGGATCGTGGTGTTACCCCGTGACGGGGGGAGATCCGTCAATAAGTCCACCGATAGTTGTGACCACGGTCATTGCGGAATGGGAAGGGGTTGTAATTTCCCTCTGGGCAGATGTCTGGGTGCCTTTCACTGTGCGCATACCGAACAGGAGGAGACATAAACCCTCACGTCCTTGGCTAACGTGGGCCACCAGTACTTCCCCGTAAGGGAGCGCACCATCCGACCGATGCCAGGATGACCAGAGGAGGGTGATGTGTGGGCCCAACAGATCAAACGATCGCGAACATCAAACGGCACGTACATGCGCCCAACGGGACACTGGGAGGGAGTGGGTTCTGCACGTGACGCCCGTTCGATGTCCGCGTCCACCTCCCATACCACCGGTGCCACCAGGCATGAAGCTGGAATTATGGGAGTGGGCTCTGTGGACCGCTCCTCTGTATCATACAGCCGGGACAGTGCGTCTGCCTTGACGTTCTGGGAACCTGGTTTGTAGGAAAGAGTGAAAACAAAGCGTGTGAAAAACATAGCCCACCTAGCCTGGCGAGGGTTCAGTCTCCTCGCTGCCCGAATATACTCCAGATTTCGGTGGTCAGTCCAAATGAGGAAAGGGTGTCTAGCCCCCTCAAGCCAATGTCTCCACGCTTTCAGAGCCCCGACAACAGCTAACAACTCCCTATACCCCACATCATAGTTTCGCTCCGCCGGGCTGAGCTTCTTCGAAAAGAAAGCACAGGGGCGGCGTTTTGGTGGTTTACCCGAGCGCTGAGATAGCACAGCCCCTATTCCAGCCTCGGATGCGTCCACCTCAACTATGAACGCTAAGGAGGGATCAGGATGCGCCAGCACTGGAGCCGTGGTAAACAGAGCCTTCAGGTTACCAAAAGCTCTGTCCGCCTCAGCCGACCACCGCAATCGCACCGGTCCCCCTTCAGTAAGGAGGTAATGGGAGCCGCCACCTGGCCAAAACCCCGGATAAACCTCCGGTAGTAGTTGGCAAACCCTAAAAACCGCTGCACCTCCTTTACCGTGGTTGGAGTCGGCCAATTACGCACGGCTGAAATGCGGTCAGTCTCCATCTCCACCCCTGACGCGGACAAACGGTACCCAAGGAAGGAGACGGACTGTTGAAAGAACAGACATTTCTCCGCCTTGACGTAAAGGTCATGCTCCAACAGTCGACCAAGCACCATTCGTACAAGGGACACATGCTCAGTGTGGGTAGTGGAGTATATTAGAATATCATCCACTACACCCCGCCTTTGCAGGTCCCTGAAGATCTCATCCACAAATGATTGGAAGTTGGATGGAGCATTCATTAACCCATACGGCATGACGAGGTACTCATAGTGCCCAGAAGTAGTGCTAAATGCCGTCTTCCACTCATCCCCTCCCTTGATACGCACCAGGTTGTACGCGCTCCTGAGGTCCAATTTTGTGAAGAAGCGCGCCCCGAGCAATGACTCTGTCATACTGGCGATCAGAGGCAGCGGGTAACTGTATTTAACAGTAATCTGGTTCAAACCTCGATAGTCAATGCACGGGCGTAAACCTCCATCCTTCTTCTTCACAAAAAAGAAACTCGAGGAGACAGGTGAAATGGAGGGGCGAATGTATCCCTGTCCCAGAGATTCAGCGACATATGTTTTCATAGCCGCCGTCTCCTCCTGTGACAGAGGATACGCGTGACTCCTGGGAAGTGCAGTGCCCTCCAGGAGATTTATCGCACAATCCCCCGGTCAATGGGGTGGTAATTGAGTCGCCTTCCTTTTACAGAAGGCGATTGCCAAATCGGCATATTCGGGAGGAATGTGCATGGTGGAAACCTGGTTTGGACTTTCCACCGTAGTGGCACCTAAGGAAACACCTAAACACCTCCCTGAATACTGACAGGACCATCCCTTGAGAACCCTCTGTTGCCACGAAATAATAGGATCATGAGAAGCCAACCAGGGAAGACCCAACACAACTGCAGGAGATGCAGGAGCGTCAATCAGAAAGAGACTAATACTCTCTTCATGACTCCCCTGCGTTACCATAGCAATGGGAGCTGTGACCTCCCTAATCAGCCCCGACCCCAACGGACGACTATCTAGGGCATGTACAGGGAAGGGAACATCAACGGGAACAATAGGAATCCCTAATGTATGGGCCAAGGACCGATCAATAAAGTTCCCAGCTGCGCCTGAATCTACTAGCGCCTTATGCTGGGAATGCGGGGAAAACCCAGGAAATCCTATAGATAACCACATGTGAGCAACAGGGGGGTCTGGGTGAGTCGTGTGCCTACTCACCTGAGATGTACCACCAGTGTTCCGCCTACCACCTCGACTACCTGGAAAACCTCCCCAGCACCGACCAGCAGTGTGCCCTCTGCGGTCACCTCTAGTGCATGGAATGGTTCCCCCTCCGGTCTCCCTAGTACCAGCCCCGCCCAACTCCATAGGTGTTGGGTCTAAGGGACTGGAGGATGGAACGAACGGACCCCGATCCGGACGTCCGTGGGAGGCCAGCAGGTTATCCAGCTGGATCGATAAGTCCACCAGCTGGTCCAGGTGGAGGGTGGTGTCCCTGCAGGCTAGCTCCCTACGAACGTCCTCTCGCAAACTACACCTATAGTGATTGATCAGGGCCCGCTCATTCCATCCCGCACCAGCCGCCAGAGTTCTAAAATCCAGTGCAAACTCGCGTCCCGAGGGTGCCGGCTGGACAGCCGCCAGGTAGAGCTCCAGCTGGAGTAGGAACCCCTGGCACCCGGCAGCTGTTCTGTCATACGCTCCTGGGAGCGAGAGCCGAATCCCACCGGATATTGACGACGGATGGGTAGGATCTAGAGGTGCGCCTGGCGGTGGTGTGGCTGGGTCGAAGGGACATCCTTTTCTCTCCACTCTCTCCTTGGTCTGCAGCACGCAATCCATGGCAGTCATGAGACTCTGGATCATACTCGCCTGCTGCTGGACGCGCTCCTTTATACGAATAGGAGGGCTGGCTGCTCCTGCTGACTCCATTTCAGGTCGGTGATTCTGTAATGGAATTCTTAGAGAAGTAGAGGAGTCGGGCCAAGGATAAATGTAAACAAACGTGTTTACTCAAAATATCAACAAATCTTCTCATAGAAAAAATACATTGTTTTGTGAAACACAAGACAAACAGGAAATGCAGAGGGTTAAATAATGAACATAATTAGGGAAATCAAAAACAGGTGTACACAATAAAGACAAAACCAAACGAACAGTGAAACATCGATCGGTGGCAACTAGTAAGCCGGTGACGTCGGCCGCCGAACGCCGCCCGAACAAGGAGAGGGGCCGACTTTGGCGGGAGTCGTGACAACAATGCCACCAGCCATACTGCTCATTCTGTGTGTGATTTCCTGCAAGACAGGAATGTTGTGTTCTGCCATGGCCAGCGAAGAGCCCAGATCTCAATCCCATTGAGGAAGTCTGGGACCTGTTGGATTGGAGGGTGAGGGCTTGGGCCATTCCCCACAGAAATGTCCGGGAACTTGCAGGTGCCTTGGTGGAAGAGTGGGATAACATCTCACAGCAAGAACTGGCAAATCTGGTGCAGTCCATGAGGAAAAGATGCACTGCAGTACTTAATGCAGCTGGTGGCCACACCAGATACTGACTTACTTTTGATTTATGTCCCTTTGTTCAGGGACATATTTTTCCAATTCTGTTAGTCCCTTGTCTGTGGAACTTGTTCAGTTTATGTCTCAGTTGTTGAATCTTGTTATGTTCATACAAATATGTTAAGTTTGCTGAAAATAAACGCAGTTGACAGTGAGAGGACGTTTCTTTTTTTGCTGAGTTTATATCTTAGACTGTGGTCAGCGCTTCCTGCCTATGGGGTTCTATATCTTAGACTGCGGTCAGAGTTTCGTACCTATGGGGTTCTATATCTTAGACTGCGGTCAGCGCTTCGTGCCTATGGGGTTCTATATTTTAGACTGCGGTCAGCGTTTCGTGCCTATGGGGTTCAATAAATTAGACTACGCTCAGCGCTTCATGAATATGGGATTCTATATCTTAGACTGTCAGCGTTTCGTGCCTATGGGGTTCTATATCTCAGACTACGGTCAGCGCTTCGTGATTATGGGGTTCTATATCTCAGACTGCGGTCAGCGTTTCATGCCTATGGGGTTCTATATCTTAGACTGAGGTGAGCGCTTCGTGCCTATGGGGTTCTATATCTCAGACTGCGGTCAGCACTTCGTGCCTATGGGGTTCTATATCTTAGACTGCGGTCAGCGCTTAATGCCTATGGGGTCCCATGGGGTACAAGTTTCGGAAGGCACCTGGTGATAGAGTGGATTTTTACATTCCCATCCAGAGGTTCTGTCTGCTATTTACTCTCATCTTCAACTATTAAAGCAGAAAGATCTATCAATGGTTAAAGCATGGGTAAATTATTTGGCTGTCGATGATGAGACTATTGATTGGGAGAATTTCTGGGAGAATATATTTCACTCATCAAAGAACCCAAACCATCAATTGTCATTTTAAACTTTGTCATAGATCATACTGGACACCACTTCTAAGATTTCATGCAAAACAGACTCAAAGCCCATACTGTGACATATGTAACCTCAATACACTTAGCACATACAAACATATGATATGGGATTGTCCTAAGGTTTATGAGTTTTGGAGGAAAGTGTCGTCTATTCTCTCTGACATGGTTGATAAAACTGTACCCCTTGAACCAATTCTGCTGTTTCTTAACGATGATACAGGTTTGCAGCTTAATGAGAACCAGCAAAAGTTTTGGCTGCCTGTGTTGACTGCTGTGAAAAAACGTGTTGTTCAGCGCTGGTTGCCACCACATTACTTTCATATAAGGAAATGGCTAGCATACTTTCAAAACGTAATTATGTTGGAATTTATCCACTGCCTGTATGAATAAAGCCAGTCCTAGCACTTAGGAACATGGAAAGTAGCCGTGTCAGAAATCTCTAAACTGTTTGATATGATGTAGGTGTGTGATGTAAAATGCTTACTTGAAAGTGTTTTATTTGTAAATGACTTTGCTGTGTATATTCTAGTGTAGGGCGTGTTTTATTTATTTTTATTAATTATTAATTATTATTTTTTATATATTTTTTTAATATATATTGTGTGTTGTCCAAGGTTGAGGATAGGGTGGGGCTGCCAGAGGAATAGGTGGTGTGGGATGTTCAACAAAAAAACAGGGAAAAGTGTAATATTGTATTTTATTTTTATGATTGTATTGCCCTAGTGACCCAATAAAAAACAACTGTTCACTCTCTCTCCCTCTCTCGCATCCCTCACCCCCATCCATCCTTTTGCCTCTCTTCCCCTCAATCTCCTCTTCCCCCTCTCTTTCTCCTCCAGGCTCAATGCAGGCCATGAATAAGACACGGCGTATCATGGAGCAGGGAGGCACCCATTTCTCTAACGCCTTCTCCACCACTCCCATGTGCTGCCCGTCACGCTCCTCTATCCTGACAGGGAAGTACGTTCACAACCACCACACCTTCACCAACAACGAGAACTGTTCCTCACCGTCCTGGCAGGCCCACCATGAGCCTCACACCTTCGCTGTGCACCTTAACAACTCAGGCTACAGGACGGGTGAGTGTGAGCTGTGCACACACACACTTTATTGCAAAGAGAATCACTTTGTACTTATCACTTTGTACCCCCCCCCCCCCAATGTCCTAGCGTTATTTGGGAAGTACCTGAATGAGTACAACGGCTCCTATGTGCCCCCTGGCTGGAGGGAGTGGGTAGCGCTGGTGAAGAACTCTCGCTTCTACAACTACACTCTGTGCAGGAACAGTGTGCGGGAGAAGCATGGCAGCCAATATCCAAAGGTTTCATCCTGTTTCAGTTTTCAGTCACACATTGGAGTAACCTACTCAGATCATAATTTAATCATCCAATGTCATGATTATAATACTGTTTGTTATAAGACAGTATAGTAAACAGATTATTCTGAATCTAAATATTGTTATAAGGAAGCTGTTATGACAAGCTCCATTTCTCTATTCACATTCGTCTTTCCCCTTCTGGGAGGAAGTAATATTACAGTTCAGATCCTCATGGTCAGGTGATTCTTGCTTCCACAGGACTATCTCACAGACATCATCACCAATGACAGCATCAACTACTTCCGCTCGTCCAAGAGGATGTACCCCCATCGACCAGTGATGATGCTCCTGAGCCACTCTGCCCCCCATGGACCGGAGGACTCGGCACCACAGTACAGCACTGCCTTCCCCAATGCCTCGCAGCACATGTAAGAGTATATTGTACACACACACATACACTCATTTGACAGAAGATGCAGTGTGGTAGTGCACTAAGTGGAGATTTGCCTCAGTAACGATTCTTACAAATTGCATCATTTAGACTGGTATTGTTAAAAAGGTTCATGATAGATAGGCATCCATAGATTATGATAACACACTATTGGTCCCAGCCTTTGTCTGCTTGGCACAGTACCCCCGAAGATAAGCGCTTGGCCCTGAATGTTTCTCTTATGCTCTGGAGCTAATGTCACGTCTTCCATTGGCCCTGGGAGAGACATATAGTACCAGTCAAAAGTTTGGACACACCTACTCATTCAAGGGTTTTTCTTTATTTGTACTATTTCCTACATTGTAGAATAATAGTTAAGACATCAAAACTATGAAATAACATATATGGAATCATGAAGTAACAAAAAAAATGTGCAACCAGCTTCATGAGTAATGCTTTTCCAACAGTCTTGAAGGAGTTCCCACATATGCTGAGCACTTGTTGGCTTCTTTTCCTTCACTCTGCGATCCAACTCATACCAAACCATCACACTTTGGTTGAGGTCGGGTGATTGTGGAGCCCAGGTCATCTGATGCAGCGCTCCATCACTCTCCTTCTTGGTCAAATAGCCATTTCACAGCCTGGAGGTGTGTTGGGTCATTGTCCTGTTGAAAAACAAATGATAGTCCCACTAAGTGCAAACCAGATGGCATGGCGTATTGCTGCAAAATGCTGTGGTAGCCATGCTGGTTAAGTGTGCCTTGAATTAAAAAAATTACCGACAGTGTCACCAGCAAAGCACACTCACACCATCACACCTCCTCCTCCATGCTTCACTGTGGGAACCACACATGTGGAGATCATCCGTTCACCTACTCTGCGTCTCACAAAGACACGGTGGTTGGAACCAAACATTTCTAAATCGGACTCATCAGACAGAAGGATAGATTTCCACCGGTCTAATGTCCATTGCTCGTGTTTCTTGGCCCAAGCAAGTCTCTTCTTCTTATTGGTGTCCTTTAGTAGTGGTTTCTTTGCAGCAATTCAACCATGAAGGCCTGATTCACACTGTCTCCTCTGAAAAGTTGATGTTGAGATGTGTCTGTTGCTTGAACTCTGTGAAGCATTTATTTGGGCTGCAATTTCTGAGGCTGGAAACTCTAATGAACTTATCCTCTGCAGCAGAGGTAACTCTGGGTCTTCCTTTCCTGTGGTGGTCCTCATGAGAGCCAGTTTTTTCATAGTGCTTGATGGTTTCTTGAAGAAATTTTCAAAGTTCTTGACATTTTCCGTATTGACTGACTTTCATGTCTTAAAGTAATGATGGATTGTCATTTCTCTTTGCTTATTTGAGCTGTTCTTGCCATAATATGGACCTGGTCTTTCAACAAATAGGGCTATCTTCTGTATACCACCCCTACCTTTTTACAACACAACTGATTAGCTCAAACGCAATCAGAAGGAAAGAAATTCCACAAATGAACTTTTTGCAAGGCACACCAGTTAATTGAAATGCATTCCTGGTGACTACCTCATGGAACTGGTTGAGAGAATGCCAAGAGTGTGCAAAGCTGTCATCAAGGCAAAGGGTGGCTACTTTGAAGAATCTAAAATACATTTTGATTTGTTTAACACTTTTTTGGTTACTACATGATTCCGTATGTGTTACTTCATAGTTTTGATTTCTTCACTATTATTCTACAATGTAGAAAATAGTGAAAATAAAGAAAAACCCTTGAATGAGTAGGTGTGTCCAAACTTTTGACTGATACTGTACATGGAGGCAGTAATGCGCCTGCGTCTTTGTTTGATTGTTCTCTCCTGTAAGAGTGAATCACATAAGCATCATTAAAGTACTGAACAAAGACTTTACACAGTGAATTCGTTCAGCCCAGGCTGTTTTCATGTCAACTTTTAATTGATTTTTCTCATGAATTTACACACACTCCCACAATGTGAGCTTGTAGATGATCTCACTTTCCCTTCAATATGGAGGGAGAGAAAATGGTTCCCCTCTTTCTCCAGCCCTCCTGAAAAACATTTTCCTTGTCTACATTGCAGACACTTATCTTCAAATCAAATCACATTTTATTGGTCACATACACGTGTTTAGCAGATGTTATTGTGTCTGTAGCGAAAAAATTCCCAACATATACCCAATACACACAAATCTAACTAAAGGAATGTTATTAAGAATATATGAATAAATGGATGAGCATAGACTAAGATACAGTAGAATAGAATAGAATACAGTATATACATATGAGATGAGTAATGCAAAATATGTAAACATTATTAAAGTGACTAGTGTTCCATTTATTAAAGTGGCCAGTGATTTCAAGTCTATGTATTTAGGCAGCAGCCTCTAATGTACTAGTGATGGCTATTTAACAGTCTGATGGCCTTGAGATCGAAAAACGGCTTCTATCTCTTTGTCCCAGCTTTGATGCACCTGTACTGACCTCGCCTTCTGCATGATAACGGGGTGAACAGGCAGTGGCTCGGGTGGTTGTTGTCCTTGATGATCTTTTTGGCCTTCCTGTGACATCGGGTGCTGTAGGTGTCCTGGAGGGCAGGTAGTTTGCCCCCGGTGATGCGTTGGGCAGACCACACCACCCTCTGAAGAGCCCTGCGGTTGCGGGCAGTACAGTTGCCGTACCCTCTTATTGTCAGGGCCTTGTGGTCCAAGGCCAAAAACGATTAGCCTTTTTCCAAGTCAAATCGATATGCTGTAAATGTTAAATATGCCCTGCCTCCAAAACTTCATTAGATATTTAGCCGTTTGTTTATTTTATAATCATTAAGGCTCCATCTGCCCCTGAATGAATATTGATTAAACTGTCCTCTCTGTGTTAGCTGAAATTGATCAGTACGGCAGCTGGCTGGTTGCCTTTTCTGTGGTTTATATGCCTCCAATTCAGCATTACGCAATAAGTTCTGAGATCTCTTTCAAAGGTGTGGTTGGAGTCATTTGCAAGCACTGGAAAAGGCTATTGTTGAACATGCCAATCATAAAACAACATGAAACAAGTCATAGCTTTGTATAATGCAATACAATGCAATGCAATAGAATGTAATCCAACAATGATTAATTCACCCCAGAATGTCAAATGTAGAAAGCCATGCAAAATAAACACTTTTCCATGACTAATATTATGCACGATTAAAATGTTCTCAACCATAATACTATTCAGTGTTAATTCAAAAGATAGGTTACCTCTCTTTATAAACTGGGTGGTTCGAGCCCCAAGTGCTGACAGCCGTGGTATATCAGACCGTATACCACGGGTATGACAAAACATTTATTTTTACTGTTCTAGTTACATTGGTAACCAGTTTATAAAAGCAATAAGGCACCTCAGGGGTTTGTGGTATATGGCCAATATACCACGGCTAAGGGCTGTGTCCATGCACTCCACGTTGCGTTGTGCATAAGAACAGACCTGAACTGTGGTAAACTGGCCATATACCACACCCCCTCGTGCCTTATTGCTTGAATATAAAATGTGAGCTCTAAAATGTTCGCATAATGTCTGTCGTTAAAGCTGAAATCCGTAAAGTGGGAAATAGCACCACAGTTTGGCAGGTAGGTTAGTGGTTATGAGCGATGGGCCAGTAACTGAAAGGTTGCTGGTTCAAATCCCCTTGATTAAGATAGCCCCCTGCACCTCTCTGATTCAGAGGCGTTGGGTTAAATGCAAAGACACATTTCAGTTGAATGCATTCAGGTGTGTAACTGACTAGGTATTCCCAGTGCTTGCCTTTGTTTTTTGTTTTGTTGATGAAATAGAGGAGAGGATTGTCCAGCAGCATGGTAAAAAAGTTGCTGTACATATTCTGGTGTTCTATCACGTGTGCAATGATGTCTGAGGGAAAGAAAGTGTTATGTTTGAAGTAACTTTGTTGTTGTAATATCTCAACCAGAAGTGGCCGTTTCCCCAACTAAAGATATAAGCTTTAAGCTCCTCTGTGATTTCTGGAGGCATAATGGTGATAATCTCACAGAAGTAAGCACTCTTCTGTCTAAGGTGCTTGGTAACGAAAGTAAGTGCCATAACAGGAAAAGCAAAGACTTGTCAATAAAGATAAAATGTGCTGGTAACTAAGTGTGTGCAGGCGCAGTTTTCACCTGAAATTATTTCCCCCCTTTACTGGCTCTTTCTTCACACTCGTTTTTCCATCCATCCCTTTCTTAGAACCCCAAGCTATAACTACGCTCCTAACCCAGACAAGCATTGGATCCTGCGCTACACAGGCCCCATGAAACCTGTCCACATGCAGTTCACCAACATGCTACAGCGCCGGAGGATGCAGACCCTGCTGTCTGTGGATGACAGTGTGGATAAGGTGGGTCAGACAGACAGACAGTGTGGACAAGGAGGAACAGACTGGCTAAATCTACCCGACTACGTGTCTTACTGTGTCCTCGTCCTCAGGTGTACAACATGCTGGTGGAGACAGGTGAGTTGGACAACACCTACATTATCTACACATCAGACCACGGCTACCATATTGGTCAGTTCGGCCTGGTCAAAGGCAAGTCCATGCCCTATGAGTTTGACATCCGGGTGCCCTTCTTCATACGAGGCCCCAACGTGGAGGCAGGAGCCATGTGAGTGCAACTTTGAAGACTTCTACAGTACCTTTTTATGAAATATGTTTTTCAATGGAAACGGTTAGCTTTGGCTCTTATCTCACTGTTACTGCTACTGGATCTCTTTTGTAGCACTCATCTTTCTCCTCCACCTGTTCTTGTGTCCTTCTGCAGTAACCCTCATGTGGTGCTGAACATTGACCTGGCTCCCACACTGTTGGACATGGCCGGAGTGGACGTTCCCTCTGACATGGACGGCAAATCCATCCTCAAACTCCTGGACACAGACAAACCTGTCAACAGGTAGAGAAGGTCACACCTTTATATGCATGTTTTGGACTCAACACATTGGATGCTTCAGGATCACTTGACCTTTCTTGCTCTTGTTGCAGGTTCCAGGTGAACAAGAAGGGGAAGATGTGGAGGGACTCCTTCCTGGTAGAGAGAGGGTCAGTATGTGTAATTCGTAATCTAGCCATGAATCAAGAGCAATTAAAGGGATAGTTCACCAACATTTCATAATTACTTCATAATTGTCCACAGCCAAGTGATCAAAGTTTAATGTACAGTATGTTTGGTCAATGTTCTATTTCTCTCATCTGGTTCTATCCTGTTTACACAGGAAGCTGCTCCATAAGAGGTCTGATGGGAAGGACGTGGCCCAGGAAGAGAACTTCCTGCCAAAGTACCAGCGGGTCAAAGACCTGTGTCAGAGAGCAGAGTACCAGAGCTCCTGTGAACAGCCAGGACAGGTAAAAGTTCTGTACAATACCCACATGCACAGG